>NC_080573.1:6260000-6405000 GCF_029962835.1 Magnolia sinica | reverse complement strand
CAGCATGATCTTGTCATTTTTTTAATTAGGGTCAATCACTTCATTTCTTTTATGATTCCAAATCTTCACACATTTAGGAATTAAATAATTTTTATTTAGACCCGCAATTTCTTCATATATAACACACACACCCACACCCACATGGTCAATGGGTCCTAGTTTTGCATTCCAATGTTTAAAAACTCAGACATGACTCAGACCTTCTTTGATGGGTGGTTCGGTCTAAGCCTAATAGGACACAGGTAGGGCAACCCGGTCCGTTTTGGTGGCCAGACCACCGTATGGGTTTTAAAATATTTATTAGAATTTAAAATGAAAAATATATGTATGTAAAAATTTAAAAAAAAGAAAAGAAAAAGAGAGAGAATTACCCATGTGGTGACATGGCACATGTGTGTAAGATGCTACGAATTTATTAAATGGACCCTTCTTGTATGTGTCCTGTCCTAAAAATCTAGTTGAGTTTTGCCTTAATATATCCCCACATAAGGATAGGTGGGGACATTAGCCTTTAAATATGGGTTGTCTTACAAATGATCCAAATCGGTTGTATGATGGTCCCCATTTTGTATGGTGGACAAACAAGGAAAAAAAAAGCTTTTAGATCTTTAGCCCTTTGATGATTTGACCCCATTCCTTTGAACATGGATATATGAACAATCTCTAGAGGCTTTTTAATAATCAAGGGGTCCAAATATATATTTTTTTTGGGTATTTTCCTTTGGTGGACCCAATCATATAAACCATTTGTGCCATGAAAATGTACCGTATCCAACTGAAATTCCCAGCAAATACTTATTGCACCCATCCAATGAGCCACGTGTACAAATTGAATGTAGGCTGTTGTCTGTCAATTTTCTAACCGTTCATTTCGGGGACCACTTGGGCTTTGGGCATTATGGGACCAACTTATAACTACCGGGGATCCTACACGCACGTGCCACGCTTGCACACGTGGGGTGTTTGTGTTGGGGAGTAGGATTATTTCAACATTTTAACCTTTTTCAGGAGGCCTTTTGTGCTCTTTTTCCTTTCTTTTCTGTTTCAACTTTCTACTGTAAAGTTGAGATAAGCAATGCTGCACATTCAACGAAAAGTCTCCTTCTTGGATGTACGGTTAGGATCTTTCGATCTGTTTAAACTTTTTAGCTAAGGATCATCCACCCAAAGATTCCCCCATATGAATGGTCATGTTCTTGTCTTCGAGAAGTGGGACATTGTGCCATGATAGACACTAGAGATTCGTCTCATTCTAAACAATACGCCATTTCAATATTTTAACAATCCCAAAGAGGCCTTTCACACCTTCTTTCTTTTTATTTCCTGAGCCCGGATCTTCTGCAACTATTGTAGAAAAAGCTTATTTCTCAGCTCTGCTCATGGGGACCGCTGTGTTTTTTCAATGGAATCCAACGCGCCCAAAAAGGTTGCCAGGCTAAAGTGGAGTAACTGAATTTAGTACTGGGGCATCAAGTTCAATAAAGTCATGACTTGTCTGATTTGATTGGACCATATGCTGCTATAAGAAATTGAGCCACTCAAAGCATGTCATTGGACTAATAAAAACTCTCTTAGTTAAGGCCTCACACTCAGTGGTTCCCCTGCTTTGCTAGAGCCGGTTCCGAAAATGGATGCCCCAAAACCATTATGTAGGCTGCCACTTGAATTGGTATGTGGATGTTCATTGTTTTTTATAATGTGACCCACTTAATTATTAAAGGCGATGTATTTTTTGAGGTATCCCATCATCAGGGGAGACTCACTTGATGCTCTTGTTGGATGTCTAACACATGATGGATCATACACAGCAGTTACATAACATTTATGTGTGGGTGAATAACTCTCAGGCATACTAATAAGCTTTACACATGGGTCAATAAAAGCAGCGGCTGGCTCAAACTTCTCTTTTTTACCTTTTATAATGAAAGGTCTCGATTCAACCAGCCGCACTAAAATTTTTCCATGTGCAGTGTGGTTACACAAAATGTAAAGAATTTGGATCCTCTGCCTGCCACAAACAAAAAAATTATATTTTTCTACATTATGATTGGTCCACATTATCACTAGCGTTGTCAAGACTATTACATTATATGCGGTGTGTGATGATGTAACTTAATCAAATACTATAAATGAAAATTTCTCATTTGTAACAAACAGAAGATTCAGATTCAAATGTAAAATATCAAAACCATTTATTATGCTAGAAACACCTCATCAAATATGCCGTGTACCAAAAACCTGAGCAGCATGCTGGTCAAGTACTGCTCATGCATATGACACATGTTGGGCTATTGGACACTTTTTTTCTGGCCGCCCATTTTCCGACATGAGTTTGACTTGCCTAACAAGTGGAGAAACATAATCCTTTTATCCTATCCATACATGTTTACAAGTTATCCTACTAAATGAATACGCCGAACAACTGACAAGTGTACTATGCACATGGATCTCTCACACATGTTCCACCCTCTTAGATGTGGCAAGCTAACCTTTCTGATGAATTTAAATTTCGGACAATTGCATACATGGAATATGAGTAATTCAAACTAAAGCTTTCAAATGATTTGCTCCATTTTAGATATTATATATATATATATATATATATATTACCCACATATGATTATTTAACTTTGTTGGACATTTATTGGACAGTTAAAAAGGAAAGATGATAGCTATTCGTCTTATTTCAAAACAAGTGTCCATGAATCAAAGATTAATATTGTTCAACCAATCTGATATTTAGATTGCAATTGACAATTCAATCAATTTACTTGAATTATTACTTGCCATATGCAATATTTTTATATGCCTGGATATCAAGTGTAATGCACAAATAATTCCCTTGCCAAATACTAAGAGTTCAACACTTGCGTGAATGTTAAGAGAGAATAGACCGATGAAAGGAATTCAGGAAAGACATTGAGAGATTTTTATTATATATTTTAGATTTGGGGGAGGGTTAGTAGGCACTTTCAAACTTTTGTGCTTCAGTCACATTTTTGAGTTCCTAAAATACTTTTTAAGGGCTAGTTTGAAATGTGGGATTAAGTGGGATGAAATTGGATTTGGTCTCATGTATATTCCATCCAAAATTTAAAAACAATAAGAAGAATTGGATTAATTCAGGTATTAAATCATTATGTCCCAATTAAAAATGATGAATTTCAAAATTCACTATATTTTGTAGGCCCCACATTGATGCATGTATTTTATTCACACCATCTATCTATGTGCACATGACTTTACACATGACATTTGAGTTGCATATGTAGATCGATGACCAGCATTATTTATGAAATCCAATCAACTGATCGCAATTCTATGATCCACCAAATGCAAGTTTGGTTTAATATCATATTTTTTTTTTCAAAGAAAGAATATAATCAAAATTTCAATTGCAATTTTATAATCCATCAAATGCAAGTTTGGCTTAATAAAATATTATTTTTCAAAGAAAGAATATGATGGAAAAGAATATGATGGAAATTGTAAGATACCGTGGTCAAATTACCAGGGTATTTTTAGACATGCATTCATGATGCAATAATGATGTTAATATATTATATATGCAATTCACCGTGCTAAACAGGCCCTAACTTCATACTCAAATGTCATGTCTTGTTACTGTAGGATGGGATCCAGTCTACCCAAGTGGACCAAAATTTTATCCTCCCAAATCTAGATCGTACACGTGGCATACTCATGTGATGCTCCAAACGCCATTTTTCTTAGTTAACCACGAAGGAAACAGAATAAAAGTCCCAATGACTGGACAGTCCTAACCATTAAAGTAGTTGACAAAAATCATACATTTATGGGCCTTTCAAGGAGTGAACGGTTTGGATCATTGCATTCAGAAAAATCTCGGGAGTCCTAACCATTGGAGGAGGCTTTTAATGCCTCTCTTCAACCCCCTTTCTTCGAGGAGAAAAACCACACTTTTATAAAGTGCGATGAATGATACCATTCCACGCACTTAGACATTGCATGGTTCGCGTACCGTTAATTCAAAATAAACTGTCAAAACTATGGGTCCCACCCAAGCTTATTTACTGGACCGTTAAAAATAAAAATATCCAGATGGTCCCATTTCAACAAACAAGTGTCCATAAATCAATGGTCAGGATCGTATAAATCTGAATTTAAGAATTGTGATTTAGTAACTGTCATTTCACAATTTATTCTGCCTGTTCACGAAGCTTGCGTCTCCGCTAGAGTACCAAACAATTCACCTTCTTCAAACTTTCAAATGAAAATGAAATGTTCATGGAAATTGACGTTCAAATCTAATAATCTCCTCCTCTCCTCATCTGTCTTTGGAGTTTGGATTGCATGCTTTTAGAGGTGTTATCTGATAGGTGGCAGATTACTACCATCAGTACACATGCACAGTCATTGAACATGTAGCATGCATGTCCCTCAATCTAAACCGTCCAATGGTAATTCATATCCTTTATCAATGAAAACTCAAAATTTTCAGATGAGTGACCATCAAATCCATAGTTAAAACAAACAGAATCAGCAACCCAATCTAACAAATTAATATTAGTTAATAATAGAATACAAATGTCCAATCAATATGATTGTGGGTCATTTCTATTTTCCATTGGGGTTCATGGCTTGAACGGTCTGGATTGATATGCATTCATGCGATACTTATTGTGACTGCATGCACAAGGTTTGTGGTGCTCTGCCGGAGCACTATTTCTTTTCATCTCTGTGAAAATCTTGTCATTTGCTTTCTCATCCTCAGCCTGAGGAGTTGGAATTTATGGCCTCATAAAAACTCATCCTAGATACTCCCATCTGCGTGAAAAAATGACAAAAAAAATAAAAGTAAAAGATTTTAAAAAAATGACAAGAAAAACCCAGTTCATTGTAGGGAAATTTTAGTCCACCAGTGGAGCCACGTGGACCAAAACAAAACTAACATTGGGAGGTGGGCCTCCAATGGATATGCCATGAATGGTCCTCTTTTTCCATGATAATCCCAAAGAAAAAGGGCCTTGAGGGTGAATTATGGATATTTACCTAGGTAATTTTATAAATTATCTGTTACTTAATATTGATTTTTATTTTATTTTATTTATTTATTTTAACACACACTCCGTAATGAAATTTCACCGCCTATGGATACTCGTACCTTGACCAGGTGTTGAAACATCCCACCCAAGCAAGAGTAAGGATCCTACTTAATATTGAATTTACATTTGAGAACCTTTTTCTACTTCATTAGTCAACCATTTTTAAAAGTTAGTAATTTAAGTAATTATTATTAGAGTACCTTAGGTTTAAATTACTTGATGAAGTTAGGGTGGGCGGTCCAAGGAAAAGGGTCGGCAGCTTGGGTGGTACTACCATCTTGTTTTTGTGAAATCCATCTCAATAACCTAGTGCCTCATCCTATGTTCCCCGTTGTTGTAGCTCATGAATAGACTTAATGTTTGGGCACCAAGCCTAAGTTTTGATGTGGCATTAGTTGTTAGAGTGGATTTTATATATTTACTATGGTAAGCCCCCTAAAAATAAGAGTGGACATCTCTTTCAACAAATATATTTTGTGTAGTCTATCTAAATCATAAGTTAGCTTGAACTTTTGTCTCCTGTCTAATTTAGGATTACACATCTAATGGTTGGAGTGGACTTAACATGCACATGATGGTGGGCTCATAAAAATCAAATGTGACTCCCTCTCCCAACCGTTTAAACAATAGAGATTTAAAAGGAAAACTTAGGGGATGCCAACCCTTGATCTTTTATGGGTCCACCGTGGTGTGAATGTGAGATCCACTCCAACCATGGATGTGTAATCGCGCATTTGGAAATAGTTAGAGGGAGATGCTCACCTTCGATTTTTATAGAGCCTACCATGATGATTATATGAAATCCACACCATTACATGACAGCAAAATTTAGGCATTAGGCCCAAACATCATGCCTATACTTGATTGAGATGGGCACACAAAAGGAAATAGTTTGGACACTAAGGGCCACCCTATATAATCTTTTTCAATTGTGTGGTCCACCTAAATAATGGATGAGGCTGATTTTTTTGACTGCAGGCTTATCATGGGATGGCACACCTGGTTGTCGAGGTGGATTTCACATAAACATAATAATGGAACCCTTTTACGCCATCGAGTGATTTGCTCAGGTAGATAATCCCAACCTAAGAAATATAATAAGAAGGTATTTCAATGACAATTACAGGTACCTAAAGGCATTATGAAAAATACATCAAAATGTAAATTACATATTAAGTATTATTTTGGGGTAAAATTCCGTTTTATCTGCATACGAATCTAATGGCTAGGATCACTTTTGGCAACCCATACTTAGCCCTTGATCAAATCATGTACAAGTCATGGTTAGCAAATAAGCATATGATAGGTGTATTAGATACAATATATATTTATCATTTTTAGAAAGAAGTCCCTTATTTATATATAGACACACACACACACAGTTTAATTCATATATTTTTTATGCCTTAAGTACAGAACATGTACACTTAATGGTGTATGATACAAATTTATAGTGCAATTTCCTCTTCCTCTTCTTCTTTTATTAACCTTAAAACACATCTTCATTTCATATTATATTATACTTTTATACCCTCCATGAAAAAGGAAAAATGGGGAGCCATATTCTTGTAGCAGATCCAATTGGTTGAAGTAAGGCTTAGATGATGATATTGATAATGATAAAGGGTTCATTTGTGTAGTAGAACGCACATAATCAGGATTAAGTCAAATCCTGATTTTGGCAGCCCATGCCCTCCATGTCTGATTCATTGGCTGAAACCGTCTTTCCTCTTTGTAATGATAATTAGCAGTGTTTTTGCTTTTTTCAAAACCTATATAATTACATTAATTGGAGAGCACCACTTTTTTGCAATTACTTTTAACAAGGAAGGCAAAGAGCCTACCAAAACCTTGATTAAGCTTAATCCCAATTTCATAGGAGCTTGTACTCAAACATACCCTAAGTTTGAATTGTCTCTTCTACTTGCATATAAAACCATTAATAATCTACAACATTCTCTACCAAAAAACTAATTTACTAAATTGTAGGTCCTCAATTTTTAAGCAAAACATATAGGGGTCATTTGGCACCATGGATTGGAAGGGATTTGATTGTTTGGCAGCATAAAGTAAATGGGGGTTTCCAATCCCCTCTTTGAGAGGGTTTGTAATCTAAGTTGAGAGCTTGGATTACACCTAAAATCATTTCAATAGTTGCAGGTATATCATGCTTGTTGCTATACACTATCATTCTGTTGGGCACGTAGCCCACTAATAATGATCAGCACTGTCCAATGTTCACTCCCCAAGTATAGGGTTGTGATTTAGTAATAAACTCGGTAAGACCGAGGTCGAATCCACAGGGACTGAAACTTGTACGTGATCTGAAACCAACTAGTTATAGAACTAGCAAAAAGATGTAATATAAATCCAATGTAAATTGATGAATAATGGTGAGAGATTAAACTTAAGGAATTCAGAGGAAAGGAAACTGAGGATTCAGAAGATCCACTTGTAGAGATCAGGGAGATCTTATGCCATCATCATATAAACTAAACTGAACTTCTTTTAATATAGTTTTTAAAGAGATAAAAAGTATATGAATTAGAATGGATTCCATCATTAATCCATGCCCAGGAGGCAAAATAAACAACAGAATTAAACCAATTACCAACCAATCAACAATGCATGAAAGTTAGGAAGGGTATCATCATCCGACCATGCCCAGGAGACAATGGTAAACAACAGGGCTTCCTGACGTCATATACATCAAAAGGGAAAAAGAAATATTCAAAGCCATCGCAAACCCATTGTAATTTCAGTCACAACAGACCATTAAAGACTAAGAAAATATTCCTTTAATAATCAACTAAAATCAAATTCAGTTCAGAAATTTAAATTAAACGCATGAAATAGTATCTCCTATCTCGCTACAGGCTTCACCTCTTAGCCCTAGCTAAGAGGTTTAGCCACACATGAATGGGCTAAATTCAAAATCAACAACAGAAGAAGGAGAAAGGAAAAAGGAAAAAAATCAGGTCCAGGTCCAGCCCAAGCCTTGCTCCACCTCCAGCCACGTCCAGCCACGTCCCTGCCTTAGCCGTCTTCCTTCCTCGATTCTCCCTGTCCACGTTCAAGCCTCCTTCTCTCTCCCTGACGTCCAGCCAAAGCCCCCTCTCACGTTCCCTTCTTTCTCTGTTTATAGCTGGAGAAGGTCGGTCGAGAGGTTCCGCACTCCAGCGGAAGTTTTACGCAGCAGGGAAACGGCGTGCGCCACAAAAAGTGAAAATGCCCTGCTTTTGAACTCCGTTTGCTCGACTGACTGTCCAGTTCTTTTGAAACAAACATCATGGTTAGGGTTAGGACCACCCTTTCAAGAGGTTGAATGGTATGGATCATCGATCCAATCACGGACGGTGGCCTGCAACTGCCCGCAATTTTCGGTTTTTCCGGACACGGAAAAACAGGGCCTGCCAAGGATGGGTCGCTGTTGAAGTTGGTGGGGCCCACTTCGATTTTATTTTGAGAAATTCATTCCGTCCACTGAATTCTGCTCGAAATTTCGGTTAGAAATGACTAGTTTTTTACCCCATCTATGGAGTGAATGGACAGCTCTGATCATGCAATGGGGCGAAGAATGGGCCCCACTACTCCAAGCCAACGAAACAGCGTGCGGACGCTGTTTCCTTTGTGAAGAAGGTCGGGTCAACCGGCTTGACCCGAGGAGTTTTCGTCCAGTGCGTAGTGGGTGCACTTGCACCTTACATACATTCAATGTACATGTGGGATCCATAGTGATGTATCTGAAAGATCTGCGCCGTCCATCTGTTTTGTAGCCTCATTTAAGTCGATGATTTCAAAATTAAAGCGTATCCAGAGATCAAGTGGGCCCCACTTAAGGAATTAAGGGGCTGATCTGCCCATTGGGCCACTTCTACAAGGATTCGATGGTTTAAATTTGATGTGTACGGTTAATTTATGGTCCTGAGGATATGCATAAAGTTTTGAGCTGAACGGATGGTGGAAACCCTGTGATCTTGCATTCTGGACTAATTTCGGGCCACTTGAGATTCAATTTCTCAACTTTCTCGTATTTTCGACATGTATATCCATTGATCTTACTCCCCTGGGGTCTGTCCCTTACCTTGGCATCATCGGAGCGTTAATTCCATGCTTGTAGTACCATTTTCCAGTGCAGGCTCCTAAGATCACCTTGCAGCAAAAACACAATTAAATCAGACTGCTAGACAGTACAATGTTTGTAAATCCAGGCAATAACCGGGGTCTAATATGAAGTATTTGACCCTCAACACAACCCTCAACCAGCATCTTGCTAGTCCCGAGCAAGGTATGCGAAAAATAAGTTGAGAATTATAAGACAATTTGTATAAACTCGTGTAATTTTTGAAAACAACCCAGAGACTAGAATTCTAAGATTCATGAATGTTGGGCAGTACTTTCTCTTGGAATCAAGCGCACGGTACACTTCATAATCAAGCTCAAATATTAATCTATTAATTAGAACGATTCTAAATATTGAATTCCATGGGTGTATCGTGTAATCTCGGCTTATCATTAAGGTTCACTTCTTAATTTCATGATATTATCGGTAAACACTAAGATAATTCATAATAACTAAAACTTTCCTCACGGATTATCTTTTCATTAATCGACCTTTGATATATATATATTTTTCATTAAAATGCCGCCAAGGGGAGGAATCAAATCTTCACCTATAGGGAGCAAACCTATGATGAAGACCATTGCCCACCACTTTCCGTCGGCTACTTTGGGAAATCAAATCTTCACCTATAGGGAGCAAACCCATGGTGAAGATTATTCACCCAATCCTTTCAATTTTCTCAAGCCGGTTCCTTCATGCTTAGTGAGTACCAAGTAAATCCTTCAATATCAAACTGAGACCTTAATGTGAAAGCGAGATGTGACATGTGAGATCATAACTCAATCAAAGTGTACAACTTCTAATTATAAATTAACAATTCAAACTTAATTATGCAATCCAATAGATACTGAATCCAAATGTCTTAAATTTTCAACATCATGTATCTTGAAATTTTAAGTGCCCTAGATGGCCGTCAAAATCCCTTCGAATTCACAAGAAAGTCCAAAAAAAAAAAAAAAATCCCTGCTCATGACTAGGAACATACTGATTAGGAAACCTAATCTCCCACCCCCAACCTAAAATCTACATTGTCCTCAATGTAAAAGAAATAAGCATGCAATGCACATGGGACAACAAAAATATAAGGGGAGTGATGGAAAGATATTACCTGGATGAAAGAATCAAGAGGCTTTCCAAAGATACCTACGTAATAGCGGGTCAGCACAAAAGAAAAACCAACAGAAGTAAAATAAAATAACAAAAATAAAATCCTACCTATACCACTTTCATAGGTGCTCTCGATTGCATTTAGCGTATGCAACAAGCCTTTAAACCCCTAGGTTGCCCCTAGTGGACGAGTTGTAGTCTCGTGAGGGTTTGCAGTAATGTTACCCACAAACATTGAACTAAAAAATGAAATGAAATGAAGAACTGGGTTGCCTCCCAGGAGCGCTAAGTTTACCGTCTTCAGCCAGACAAATAAAGCAACTACCTTAGTCCTATGAAAGCGATAAACTTATCTGTACCTCCATCAGACTAGGAGATCAATCCTGGTAAACAAGAGCAGTCAGGGACATGGACATGTCCTCTGAATTAAATTTCTCGACAAATGGTTTCAATCGATGTTCATTGACTTTAAACTCCTTGCCATTGTCGGGATCTCTTATCTCAACGGTCCCATGAGGAAAAACAATAACAACAATGTAAGGGCCAGTCCAACGAGATCGAAGCTTACCCGGAAAGAGATGTAATCGAGAATTGTACAAAAGGACTTTCTGACCGGGCGTGAATGATTTTCACAAAATGTGTTGGTCATGAAATGCTTTCATCTTGTCCTTGTAAATTCTCGAATTATCATACGCATCATTCCGGATTTTGAGTTTCTTCAATTGAAGTTTGCGTAGCGAGACACGTTGCCAAGAATGGGTTTAAGATTTTGGATCGGCCAATCGCTTTATGTTCCACTTCCAAAGGCAAGTGACAAGCCTTTCCATAGACAAGTCTAAAGGAGACATTCCAATAGGGGTTTTAAAGGCCGAACGGTATGCCCATAAGGCATCGGTCAATCGGATTAACCAATCCTTACGATCGGGTTAACCATTTCTCCAAAATGTGTTTAATTTCCCTATTAGAAATCTCGGGTTGTCCACTTGTCTGGGTGGTATGCGGTGCTCACCTTATGAGAGATACCGTAGTTCGTCATTAAGCTCTCAAATGGTTTATTACAAAAGTGTGAGCCCCCATCACTAATGATGGCTCGAGGCGTTCCAAATCAAGAAAGGATGTTTTCTTTTAGGAATTTAATGACCGTGCAATGGTCATTAGTTCGACACGGAATTGCTTCGACCCATTTAGTGACATAGTTTGCGGTGAGCAAAATATCTCGATTTCTAAAAGATTGGGGGAATGGTCCCATGAAATTGATGCCTCAGCAATCAAATGCCTCTATGATAAGAATGAGATTCAAGGGCATTATATTTTGATGGGACAATGCTCCCAATTTCTGACAACGCTCACAAGCTTTGCAAAACTCATGAGTGTCCCTAAACATAGTGGGTCAATAAAGCCACGCCGCAGAATCTTGGCCGTGGTCTTTTTAGCAGAAAAGTGACCACCAAAGGCCCGTGAGAGACAAAAGGAGATGACACTCTGATGCTCATCATCTGGTACACATCTCCTTAAGATTTGGCCTTGGCAATATTTAAACAAATATGAATCATCCCAGAAAAAGTTGCGTACCTTGGTAAAAAAATTCTTCTTATCTTGCACAGTCTAATGTTTCAGTATAAAACCTATGGCAAGATAATTAGCGATATCAGCGAATCAAGGTGAATGAGAGACTCTGAACAACTGTTCGTCAGGGAATATATCATTGATATGTGTCGTCTCAAGGGAATCAGAGGGATTAAGGTGAGACAAATGGTCAGCTACTACGTTCTCTACTCTCTTTTTATCTTTTATTTCTAGGTCAAATTCCTTGAGTAGGAGGATCCATCTTATCAGGCGGGACTTAGCATCATTCTTAGACAGAAGATACTTGAGCGCCGCGTGATCCATGTAAATAATGATCTTGGATTCGATCAAGTAGGACCTAAATTTGTCCAAAGCGAACACTACGGCCAAGAGTTCCTTACCAGATTGTGACCAGACTGGACCACTCATGTATAAGCTAACATTGAGTGCTAATAGTCATGAGTGATATTATAAGTTAATTAATAAAAAAAATTCAAGGATTTTTGGAAATCCAAAACAGTGACAATCTAGGATGTTACAATCTACCTCCCTTAAAAATAATTTCGTCCCTGAAATTGCCTAAGGGTAATAAGCAAAGATTTTATTATTTCCTTTGCCCAAGTTTTATTAATTTTAAGTTTATATGCATGATAGGGTGTATACTATCCATGTTAGGCTGGCTCATTTTAGTCTACCCCCCTTAAAACTTTTTCACCCCGATAGTTTACTAAAATTTATTTATAAAGATTTAGATTCATGGCGACAGTTTTCTTCTATCTAGAGTAAAAATATTTGTTTTCAATGGTAGACCAATACGGAGAGACGGTTGTAGTAGGCTTGAACCCGATACGTCGATCATCTACCTGACTAGGGTAGAAGGCTCATTGTATCCCTTTTTCGTCCTGGTAGATTCTGGTATTCTGCTCGGTCAAAGCAGTGAGTCCATTGGTAGTCGCCCAGGATTGAGAATTGAGTCAAGCCGCAAATGCTTCGCAGGTGTATACTTCCGTAATTCCGTAGTCCGATCAATTTAAATGTTTAGGAAACGGCCATTATTGAAATATTTAAATTTTCTATTTATAAGGTTGTCCTTTGGGTCTTGGTCCGAGAGAGTGCTCATTTTAATTCTTATCTAACTTAGTGATTTAAATCTCCTACGGTGCTTATGGTCAAATGATTATCTTAAAAAGGTTTCTAGTAGTATAAAATCTTATATGTATATCACCATTTCGATCTCATGTCTAGTGGGTTAGGAGCAGACTGCACTTTAGTTTCATAAATTTCAAGAATGAAGGAATAGTCGAAAGTTTTAAAGTATTCTGGTGGTTTGAAGTGCTAATAACGTTAATAAGGACGCAGTAAGGCAATCATACATACAAGCATTCACAAGGCAACAAGAAAATTTCAAGGTAATCCATACATTCATATTGGATTCAAAGTGTCATTAGTATGGCCAGTTACATCCTACAATATGGATTTCAGCATAGATATTCCAAATGTAAGGGAAATATAACCTAGTCAAGCAAAAGTTCTAATTATCCTTCAACACATGGAAATAGTCTTAACTGACTCAAAACAACTACTAATTATCTGTGTGTTAAGCTTCTATTCTTCTGGGTTGGATGAGGGTGGGGGTGCTTCTTCCCCCATGAGGGAAAGAATCACAGAATGGAGAAGGAGGCAACAGTTGCTAGAAACGTCACTTCCCTTGGCAAGGAAATGGATTGTTAATGAAAATGTTTTGGAGAAATGAAATGGGTTTAGTGTTGGATTTGTGAAGGGAGTTTGAGATGGGTTTTTTTTAGAGATGGGTTCGAAGTAGATCTAGAATGAGAGAGTTCTCTCTAGGGTTTAGAAGAGATGGTGACCCTAGAAAGGCCGCGAGAATGAAAAGAGGAAGAACATCATCTCCTCAATGTGGTATGAATCTTGATTCCATAAGAAAATAAGAAAACTTACAATATTTTAGTGAAGACTGCATCGAATATGAACTTAGAAAGTATTAAACAATTAAACTCAACCCTATTCAAGAGTCGTAGTTCAACCGTACTAGAAACTATTTGAAGTAGAAAAATATACTAAAAATAATCTAATTTAATCATACCAGATGATTTCTATCATGGTTAGAAGTAATTTCTAAAAAGAAACAAAATATTAAAACTCCAATATGAAAAAAAAATACACTTGGTTCATTGACAACCCACAGAGCATCAATCTTCATTTGTTAATTGATGTCATGGATATATTAAAAATTTCAAGGAGGCTATTCCATGAAACTAGACATTTTGGCACATTTTGTAGGTTAAGAGGTTTATACATGTATAGAAAATTCTAGAGTGGTAGAAGAATGTATTGTAGAAACTACGCAGGATTATCTAGATGGTTTCTAAAGTTTTCTTAGCCACAGGATGACATCGTAAGCCTTATCTTAGCTATCCATGTAAGGTAGGTAAAAGGATCTTAGGTCTACATAAGGAAGACGATTCCTCATTTGTAACTAACCACATAAACCCCATTCTTGAGTTCTAGTGTAACAAATTCGCTTACCGTGCCCTTAAGCTTGGTGAAAGCTTCCTGGCATTTCTCAGTCCACTCGTACGGAGCATCCTTTTGAAGAAGATTATATAAAGGACGAGAGAGGAGACTAAAGTCCTTTATGAATCGCCTGTAAAATCCTGCGTGTCCTAAGAAGGATCACACGTCTCTAATGTTCTTGGGTGGAGGTAGATTAGAGATAAGATCGATTTTTGCCTTATTTACCTCGATTCCCTTGGACGAGATGATATGCCCAAGGACAATTCCCTTCCGAACCATGAAATGACACTTCTCTCAATTAAGTACCAAGTTCTTTTCTTCACATCTTTTCAGCACACATTTAAGACTTTCCAAGCACTTGCTGAAAGATGGACCGTAAATAGAGAAGTCGTCCATGAAAACCTCTAGATATTGCCCCACCATATCAGAAAAGATACTAAGCATACATCGCTGAAAGGTGGCAGGGGCATTACATAGTCCGAATGGCATTCTTCGGTAGGCAAAGGTGCCGTAGGGACATGTAAATGTGGTCTTTTCCTGGTCTTCATGGGCTATCTCTATCTGGTTGTAGCCCGAATACCCGTCAAGAAAACTGTAATAGGAATGACCAGCTAACCTTTTAAGGATCTTATCAATGAATGGTGAAGAAAAGTAGTCTTTCCTCGTGACGGTATTCAACTTTCTGTAGTCAATGCACATTCTCCAACCAGTAGTGACTCTAGTTGGCACGAGTTCATTATTAGCATTGGCTACGATGGTGATTCCGGACTTCTTAGGGACCACTTGAGTTGGACTCACCCATTGACTATCAAATATAGGGTATATGATACACACGTCCAATAGTTTAAGAACATCGGCCTAACCACTTCCTTCATATTTGGATTTAGTCTACGTTGTGGTTGTCGGGCGGTTTTTGCATTATCCTTAAGATATATGCGGTGAGTACAAATCGAGGGATCGATTCCCTTGAGGTCCGCTATCGTCCATCCCAGGGCTCCTTTATGCTCAATGAGAGTAGATATGAGCATACTCTCCTGTTCTTTCTCCAGGTGGGCAGAGATCACCACCGGATATGTCTCATCTTGACCTAAATAGGCATATTTCAAATTAGAGGGCAAAGGTTTTAGGTCAAGCTTTGGCGGCTTGAGGTTAGACGGTAGAAGCACTACATCGGTTTGTGGCAATTCTTCAAATTGTGGCCTCCACCGGTTAACTTCAAGTACCGGTGCAGTATCAAGCAAGGCACACGTCTCCCTAATCATGTCATCATCAAAATCATGAGAGTGGGCCAGGCATGTCTCTAGATGGTCGGAGGATAAGGTCAGAGGTGTCGTATCTTCCACGAAAAAGTCAATCATGTTAATGTCGTGAAAATCGTCATCATCCTCTGAGTTGCTACCGTTATTGAAAAAAATGTTTGACTCCAATGTCAAATTTTCAAAAGACATAGTCATGACACCATTCCTGCAATTGATAATTGCATTTGACGTGGCAAGGAATGGGCGACCAAGAATGACGGGAATCTGAGTGCTCATGTTATTGATGGGTTCGGTGTCCAGGATGATAAAATCTACAGGGTAGTAAAATTTATCGACCTGGACTAACACATCCTTAATTATCCCTCTTAGTACACGAACAGAGCAATCAGCAAGTTGTAGTGTGGTCAGGGTGGGTTTTATGTCATCCAAATCTAACTGTTTGTATACCGAGTAGGGAATCAGATTTACGCTCGCTCCTAAGTCAAGAAGTACGTGATCAATTCGATGGTTCCCGATTACACATGATATGATTGGGCTACCGGGATCCTTGAATTTCTGCGGCACGTCTTGCTTCAGGATGACACTCACTTTCTCAGTCAAGAAGATTTTCTTTTGAATAATTTTTCGTCTTTTGATCGTGCATAAGTCTTTCAGAAATTTGGCATATGAAGGAATCTGTTTCACGACATCAAGTAGAGGAATGTTGACTTTCACTTGTTTCAACACCTCTAGGATATCCTGAGAGTTAGAGAGAGGTTTTGGTGAAACCAACCGTTGGGGGAACGGAGCAACTGGCTTCTCTAGAAGTTCCGGTTCTAATTTTTGTGGGGCATCACTGGATCCATCATTGTTGTCCTCTTTTGGTTCTTCAGGCTTTTCGGGCCTAACCGGAAGAATTTTATCAATGATCTTTCCACTCCTAAGAGTGGTGATGGATTTAGCGTGCCCCATCTGATTTGAAGAGCTGGGATCATTAATTTCGTACTGCGGTTTAGGATTGGGGAGAGGTTGTGCAGGAAGCATCCCCTTTTCTATAACCGTCATACGAGAATTTATCTTTTGCATAAAATCTGTAATTTTCCGCATTGCCTGAGCCAGCTCTTGTATGAAATTTTGAACCGGTTCCTCTTGAGGTTTCACTTGATTTGGATTTTGATTGAAGAAACCTTGAGGGGTAGCCGTTTGTTCATTCCTCCAACTAAAGTTTGGATGATTTTTCCAGCCAGGATTGTACGTACTGGAGTTAGGTCCAGTAAAAGGTCTTTGATAGTTGTTTACGGCATTGGCTTGTTCATTCAACACTCCTCGAAATGCGGGTATTGTAGGACAATTTTCAGTTGTATGAATGTTGCAATCACAGATGCCGCAAACAATTTCATTAACCTTATCCTTCTTTCCTTCCATGGCCTCAACTTTCCTTATGTGCGTAGTCACTTTACACTTGAGATCATCCTCTTCTTTCAAGAGATATAATCCACCTTTCTCCTTTAATTGAGTCGGCCTAGACGTGGTGTTCGCCATTGGGTAATAGTCCCATGATTGTGTTTTTTCAGCAAGACTATCGAGGTAATCCCATACCTCGTCAACATCTTTATTAATAAACTCTCCATTACACATTGTCTCGACCATTTGGCGCATGGAAGATGTCAGTCCATCATAGAAAAAATTTGTAATGCGCCACGTTTCAAATCCGTGTTGTGGGCATGGACTGACCAAATCTTTGAATCTTTCCCAACATTGGAAGAATGTTTCATCTTCCTTTTGGGCAAAGTTCATGATCGCTTTTCTGAAGGTAATCGTTTTATGATGTGGGAAGAATTTTTTTATGAATTCCCTCTGCATGTCGTTCCATGTGTCAATGGATCTAGGACACAGTGAATGTAACCACGCCTTAGCTTTCTCTTTTAAGGAAAAGGGAAAGAGTTTCAGCCTGATTGTATCCTCAGATACATTAGGAAAACATAATGTAGCTATAATCTCATTGAACTCTTTCAAATGTAAATATGGACTCTCTGATTCAAGTCCATGGAATTTGGGAAGGAGTTGGATAACTCCTGGCTTGATGTCCATTTGTCCTGTGTTTTCAGGGAAAATCATGCATGAGGGCATACTCACTCCCGCCAGTTGTAGATAATCTCGTAAAGTACGAGGCGGGGGTGCCTGATGCACCTCATTCTCATCTTGGGTATCCTCCACCCTGGGTGGGAGTAGAGGAGGTTGGTCTTCAGCCATAACTTCAATTAACTCAGGAAATTTCAAGTGGTGTCTAGTCCTGCGATGGATAGTCAACCTCCCTCAACCAATCCTCCTTCAGTCAAGAGACGTCGAGTGTTGTCACGGGCCCACTTGGGCATGAAACACTCGCAGCCCTCAATTAAATTCAAAAACCTAATCCTAAGAAAGGGAATCTAAAAAGAAAGAGAGGGTTGAAAAGGAGTTACCAAATTGGAGCCCCTAAGTTAAGGACCTGCAAAAGAAAACAAACAAGTCAGTTCTAAAGAGAATGTCTAGAATTGGAAAATCCTTAAAAAGGAAGATAGAAGTAAACTAGTTTTTAAAGAAGAAAGCCCAACACTAAAAAGTAAATTACTAAAAGAAAACTGAAAAATAGAAAGTAGGGAAGGAGCTTACCGAATTAGAAATTTCTATCTTAAAGGCCTACAAAATAGGAAGGTTAGTTTCTAAACAAAAATTCTACAAGTAGAAAATTTCTAAAAGTAAATTAGGAAACAAAGTTAGATTCTAAAAGAGTTAAAATTAGAAAGTAAAAAAAACAAAAGAGGAAAGTTTCTAAAAATAAACTACTTCCTAAAAATAGAAAAATACTAGGATTAAAAATTTTCAAAATTTAAACCCTAATTTTAAAAAGTAGACAAAGTATAGAGATTAGGAAGGAATTACCAATTTAGAAACTTATGTCAGGATCCTATAAAATAGGAAAACAAGTTAGTTCTAAAAATCAAATAAAAGTCTACAACTAAAGTGCTATTTGAAAGTAAATCCTTACCACTTTAGCTACAAAATTATTATTATTATTATTTAAAAAAAAAAATTCATAGTGATTCATTAATAATTAAATTTTATTCTACAAAATTTTATTTTATTTCAAGCTTCATAAAAATCATGGAAATTCTAGAAGTATCAATCATCCAATACCAATGATTTTCTATTTGTTTCTAAAATACCTCTATTTCTGGTAATGTCTTTCATATTTACAGTAACTAAATTTTTTTTTTTTGTAAGTTATCAATAATTTTACTCTCATATTACAAAATTTCATCTCATTTTGAGTTATAGAAAAATTATTAAGACCTTAGAATTGACATTTGTCTGAAACTAACATTTTTTTTTTCGTATGATTGCAAAAACATCTCTATTTCTTACAAGTTTTCTTATACTTTCACTAACTAAATTATTTTTATAATTTTTATAATATTTTATCATTAAGTTTAAAGACATCTCACAAAATTTTATCTCATTTGGAGTTGTAAATAAATTATTAAAATTCCAGGACCAACAGCTGTCCGAAATTTATAATTTTTAGACAGTTGGTAAAATATCTTAATTTTAACTATGTTATAATTTTTATTTTATTTTTTAATTATTTTTATATAAAACTAGACTCATCAAGCTTCAATTTGGCTTTTGAATCACCTAAATCGGAGTTATAACGAAGGAGATATGATTTTTTGAAGTTGGGTGAAAATTGCAGAAGATTCCGGCGGGGGCCACGCGGATCGGCGGGGGCAACGCGGGATGGCGGGGGCCACGCGGGCCTCTGGCTTCCGGGCGGGGGCAATGCGGGCTCGGCGGGGGCCACGCGGGCCTCTGGCTTCCCGGGTGGTCGATATTTTTCGACGCGCATATCTCGCCAACCGGAATGAGTTATTCGACGTGCCATATATGAATTTGGGGTAGGAGAAGCCGATCTATGTAATGAGCCAACTGGTTTCACAAGATTCCCCTCGATTAGCAGTCAAAATCTAATTTTTCTACAGTTTTTACTAATTTCGATAAATTTTCATTCACCTCTATGTCTTTATCCCCGAATGGGTTGGAATGATCAGTTTTGGTCCGGTATTAGTTCATTTGGTCTAGAACGATGTTTCCGACCGTCAAATCTTTCGATTTCTGACTCGTTCCTACCAATGTACTGGGGAAGTTCAAGAATAGGGTGATGTCAGGTGAATATTTAAGGAGATATATTGGAAAGAGGGATTTCGACTTAGGCCTGTCTGGCTAAAGGCATTTAGTTGTACTAAATGGGATTGCAATGCTACTCCCAACTTAAGATTTGGGAATGGCATGTGTGGAATGGGTGTGGGACAGAATTTAAAACTTATTTCATAGGCTTTGTAGAATGAGTCTTGTGTTGGAAGGTGTGATATAGGATTTTCAAGTGTAGTTTGAAAGGAAATCCCGCGATTTACCTTTAATTGCATGCATCGCAAATCTGGAATTAGAAAACATGGGATACAGACAATCTAGGGACAATACCTTACACATGTATGTATTACTTCTTACCATTCCATTCACCTTAATCCCACCTAACGCAGTTGGCCAAACGGGCCCTTAGGGATTAGGTGGCCTAGACTACCTAAATTTCCTACTTTGTCGGATCGGGTCTCGCCATTAAGTTCCTGACTTCTTGCCCAGGAATGGGCTGAAACGTGCCGTAAGGCTCCCAGGTCGAATTCTAATATTATTATCTTCTCTCTCCTTGGCCTAAGCCATTCGTAAGGCTCTTGGACCTATTTCCTAGTGTCACTACGTACTCTCGCTACCCAACCCTAACACTCTAGGAGTCTTATCCTCCGCCTACAATTGTTGGTTCAGGGTCTGGGGTGGTCCCTAGCATTCTAATACGTATCCTCTCAAGTCAGCGGATGCGTTAGTGAGTTCATGACCCATGGCCCAAGGGATTTCAAACTATTGCTCTGATACCATCTTGTAACACCCTGAAAATCGGGGGTCATGCATACGCTCGACTCCTGAGTTTCCGGGGTCACTTATAACCAGTTTTCATTAATATGCGATTAATCCAGCCACCGAGTTGATCATTCACTCCCACTCTGGGACGGTGTTTTAAAACACCAACCAGACCAATTCATAGATGCAGGTGATACAGATTTCGTGGAGCCTGGCGACGCGAGCCTCGAGGAGGAGGACGAGTTCTCTTCTTCCAGCCGATGTACGGGCCCTCATCGGACCTGTAGATGGCACGCTGGATCGCTGCGCAGAGGGCTCAGCTGTATTCTTTTTGGATATATTATTCTTTTGTGATTTTGTTGGGTAACACCATGTGCGACCCTTTATTATTTTTTTTCTTGGTCATGTATATGTGTGTGTGTGTGTGTATATGTAAACCCATACTTAGCCCTTGATCAAATCATGTACAAGTCATGGTTAGCAAATAAGCATATGATAGGTGTATTAGATACAATATATATTTATCATTTTTAGAAAGAAGTCCCTTACAAAATAAAATTAAAAAAATACAGTTTAATTCATATATTTTTTATGCCATAAGTATAGAACATGTACACTTAATGGTGTATGATACTAATTTATAGTACAATTTCCTCCTCCTCTTCTTCTTCTTCTTTTATTAGCCTTAAAACACATCTTCATTTCATATTATATTATACTTTTATACCCTCCATGAAAAGGAAAAATGGGGAGCCATATTCTTGTAGCAGATCCAATTGGTTGAAGTTTGGCTTAGATAATGATATTGACAATGATAAAGGTTTCATTTGTGGAGTAGAACCCACATGATCAGGATTAAGTCGAATCCTGATTTTGGCAGCCCATGCCCTCCATGTCTGTTTCATTGACTGAAACCGTCTTTCCTCTTTGTAATGGTAATTAGCCGTGTTTTTTCATTTTTCAAAACATATATAATTACATTAATCGGAGAGCACCACTTTTTTGCAATTAATTTTAACAAGGAAGGCAAAGAGCCTACCAGAACCTGGATTAAGCTTAATCCCAATTTCCTATGAGCTTGTACTCAAACATACCCTAAGTTTGAATGGTCTCTTCTACTTGCATATTAAACCATTAATAATATACAGCTTTCTCTACCACAAAAATAATATACTGAATTGTAGGTCTTCAATTTTTAAGCAAAACATATAGGGGTTGTTTGGCACCGTGGATTGGAAGGGATTTGATTGTTTGGCAGCATAAAGTAACCGAGGGTTTCCAATCCCCTCTTTGAGAGGGTTTGTAATCCAAGTTGAGAGCTTGGATTACACCTAAAATTATTTCAATAGTTGCAGGTATATCATGCGTGTCGCTATGCACTATCATTCTATTGGGCACATGGCCCACTAATAATGATCAGCATCGTCCAAACATTGTCCAGCACCGTCCAAACATTGTTCATGTAAATCAACGATTAAAAATTGTTGGTTAGTCACTCAAACATGATCTTGTGCTTGTAGCCCATCCGACACTTGAAATTTCATCATTTTCATGCAAGGCATATATTTCAACGGGCTTATCATAACCATTGTGTCAAAAATTACATATCTCACTAATTAGAGATATTGAAGTTGATTTAGTAATTAAATTCAAATTCGTGTAAATATACCATGGATAGGTACTTTTGGATTAAAGTTGATTCACACTCTGGGGTGCCAAACACATAAGGAGGATTGCAAATCCAGGGGATTTCTAATCATGGGGGTTCTGAATCCAAGGGCGTTCCAAATCCACGCTCCAAAACAAGCCCATATTATAACTAAGGGGTCGCTCGGCACCATGAATTTGGGAGGATTTGAGGGGATTTCAAATCCCCTAAGTTGTTTGGCACATAAAGTAACCAGGGGTTTGCAAATCCCCTCAATTGGGGGGTTTGAAAGCCAAGGTGAGACCTTGGATTACATCTAAAATCATTCCCATAGTTGCACGTGTAACATGTATATCACTATACTATTAATCTATTGGACACATGACCTACTAATGATATCCTAAAATAATTAAATTATCAATTGCATCACTATAAATACTTTAATACGATGATCAGCACCGTCCAAACATTGTCCATGTAAATCAACGGTTAAAAATTGTTAGTTAGTCGCTCAACATAATCTTGTGCTTCTGGCCCATTGGAGACTTGGAATTTCATCATTTTTGGGTGAAGTATATATTTCAGCGGGCTTATTACAACCATCGTCTCAATAAGTTCACTGATTAGAGATATTAAAGTTAATTTAATAATTAAATTCAAACTCCTACAAATATACTATGAATAACTACTTTTGGATTAAAGTTGATTCTCAATTCAGGGTGCCAGGTTTCAAATCCGGAGGCTTCCGAATCCAGAAGGTTTCAAATCCACACTCCCAAATATATTCTCAATTTCACAGTGTTTGTTTTTCTAATACAAAACTTTTAATTACATTTTTCAGATTCCATACAATTTGATACTCAAACTTGAAACCTAATTGGGTTAGAGAGGGGAAACACCGAGTTTATGAGGCCCTGACATTGTCAGATTTAATTGGGTCACACGTAGCTATGAAAATAAGGCCAAACAAAACATGTTTGAAAGTAGTTGGGTAGACAAATCCACATCACCTACTTGCCACCTTAAGTAAAAAAAATCTTGTTTTCTTACACTGTGATTGGCCCACATCATTACTATCCTTATCAGTACTACCGTATTAAATGCATTAAATGCAAATGCAATGTGTGATGATATGACCCAATTAGAATGCAACAATCAGGATCTTCTTCCTGCTTGGAAAAGCAGGAGATCCAGATTCTCGGTTGACACGTGAGTTCCACCCATCAAATCTCACCACATCAAGGCCTCACTGGTGTTTCCCGGGCATGATACAGTTGGATCTATAGATCCCTGTGGGATACGCCTTGATGTATATCCATGTTGTCCATTTATTTTTTGTGATAATTTTAGGGCATGATCTGAAATTGAAGCAGATTGAAACTTCAGGTGGACCACACTGCAGGAAACAGTGGTGATTAATAAAAGCCCACCAAATGTCGGTCAAAATACCACATCAGCCGGTTTCAATCATCCATGAGAGGGCCCAATTAATGGACTACAGATTCACTTCTGCAGTCCTTAGATTACATTAATACTGGCAATTCCCTGATTTTCATCTTTTTCCTAATCCTCCTAAGACACACCGTTAAAAACAATATTTCCGGCAGTGATGATTGCCATCCCCCACCAACCATAGCTGAAAAGCCTAAAACCGCTCAAAAACATAAAAGAGGTTTGCATGCCCCAAAAAAGCCACATACGCCACACAATCTTTTGCATGGCACACGTGCCAACCTGACCCGTGAGTGGAATATCTAAGAGTGCAATGAGAGGACCACACCGTAAAGATGACCTGGTGCAAAACTCAGACCAGTCCATCTCCCTACGAAAGAAATTGACTGTTTCAAAAGATTCACCAACGGTGTGCAATTGACATGTACATGTGGACCACCTGGTGAGTGGATGAGAATAATTTTTTCACTCGGTCATCCGCATGGGAGGACAAACCTTGTGTGCGGCTCAGATGGCCCAAACGTGGGACAAGGTGGCACGTGTGGTGGGTGGAAAGGTGCAATGTGGACCCACCAGAATTATCTTGATTCATTCATGACTTGGACCCTGCTGATTGAAGCGGTAATCTCAGGACTTTGTTGCAGATTTCTCAAAATATAATAATAAATAAATAAATTTTCACATTTGACTTATGGTTTCTTGATATACATTGATATACCATCATTTGACAAATGAAGCTTTTAAAATAAGTAATTGTTTAACTTGGTATTAGAGCATAAAGTTAAAATAAATAAATAAATATTTTCTATCATCAGAACGTTAAGGCTCCTTGATATATATTGACAGGAAAGTAGCTTAGGAGGATGAAATTATGGTAATACCATTGTATACTTTTTATTCCTTTAGCTAAGTGATGTGGTGGGGCAACCAAACTACCTAAGAAGTGCTTTATGAGGAATGAAATTATCATAATGCCAATGTACGCTTTTTCTTTTAGATAAATGATGAAGTGGGGCCACATTATATTTATATAATAATATCCAACCAATCTAATAGATGTAATATTCAGTGATGTTCAACATAACTAAAATTTTAATTGATTTAAACATAAGGTGAGCCACCTGATCATAAAAATGAATATATGCCACATGAAAACATCAAAATGCATGTGCAACTATCCGGTGATACAATACATAATAGTACTTTGGTAACTTTCATTCTCAAAAGGCACACATAGGAATTTTGATTCGTGTGGAAATTATTTTATAAATTTGGGACTTATGAAAAAAAATTTCATAATTTTTTTGGTAAAGCATTACATTGTTGGATATAGCCGGTGGAGCCAATCATGAGTGGGTTCAATTTCCATTGGAATATTTCATGGTGAGTACTTTATAACTCTCTAAATTCAAATAGCGATGAGGTAAGTGCACACCTTATTATCATGGTCATTACCTGTTGATTCCATCTGGCTTTCAGTGTAATTTAAAAAAAAAAAAAAAAAATCAATTCCAAATACCTTGAGAAAAATGATTAAGAAGGAATACTTTATCTAAGTACTTTCTATGTCCCTAAATTCAAATTCAGATTCAAATAAAGAGAACAGGGATAAGGTAGTATCATAACCGCTCTTGATTTCTTCTAGCTTTTAGTGTAATTAAAAAAATTCAATCCCAAAGACCTCGAGAAAAAAGATTGAGAGGAAAGAAAGAATACCCATTAATATTCTATAATAACTTCTAAACTCTCGATCATATTCAGTGCCCATCCATACTATAAGATCAGAAGTGACTAGCTTATTTCTATTCCTATAGTAGTTAGGCCGATCGCTAGATGATAGCCATCTGTCTTTGGCTTTGTGAAGATCATAGAATTATATGGATACTGTTAGATCTTGTGGGCCAACTTATCCATGCCTTTGAAAGTTATATTAGAGTTGGAGTCAACAAATTTATGATTCATAAGGATTAACATTACATTGAATATCGAAATAAGTTTCCTTTTTTCAATTTAAAATTTTATTTAGTTTAACACTTTTCTTAAATTGATCATCAACAATTAATCCCTTGTAAGCTTCTACACAAAATTTAATAAATGAATACTCTTCTTAGACTTTTACAAAGACGTGCAAACTTGTGTCAGAAGCTACAAATGCTAATTAATTAAAATAAATAGAATAAAAAAATAAAGAAAAAGAAGGGGACAAAAGGTAGAGGAGTACATGAACCGAGCTAGCTCGATTAGCTCGCTCGACTCGACTTGAAAAAGCTTGATTCGACTCGGTTCAAAGCTGAGTTCGAGCAGAGTCGAGCTGATTTTTTGAGCTCAAAAATGAGTTCAAGCTGGCCCTAGCTAGACTCGACTCGGATCGAACCCAGCTCGAATCGAACTCAGATTAAACCACTTCGATTACTTTGATATTAATGTTGCTCACCAAGTGTTTGATGAAATTACTTCAAGAAGTGTGGCTGGTGGCAAGGAAGGTATGTATATGAAACTATAGACACTAAAAATTGGCGCCCACGCTGATTTGTATATTATGTTTTTGGTGGTGGGGGTGATTAGGCTAATTTGTAGATGTTGGAGTCGCCACTAGCTAATAAATCTCAGAATCCCGCAGTTGGCTAGAATCCGCAAAATATGTAAGGTTAGAAAAATTCGAATACTCTCCTACCTTAGATTAACTCTTGATCTGCGATCTAGGATTCCAGATAAGGGACCTCGATTACAAAGAGGGAAGGTGTTAGGCACCCTCTCCACCTGTACAAATATACGGTCTCTACTTAGTGTGGTATGGAAATCTCAAGGGATGAATGATGCGGTCGAGGTAGGACTAGGCACACGTGGATTTTTGATGTGGCAAGATCCGAGATTTTAGCAAGCCATAGAGCATATGTCCAACAATATGTCTAGAAGACGGATGTGATGATGCTTATACAAAAAGTTAAGGAAAAGTGGACTAGATCACTGAAAATTTCTGATGTGATAGGATCCGAAGTACGACAAATCACAGAGCATACATTCACTAGAGATCTAAAGAAGCAGGGGGGTTGAGAAGGGAATAGATGTCATGATAAATGCTTGTATATAAAATAAATGGATCTTTGGCTTGATTTTGAGTAGGCTAAGACATGGATTGAGCTATGATTAATACGGGCTAGACTTAGGGATTGGGATAGTTGGGAAGGTAAGGAGTAGGGTAAGGGGATAGCTGAAAAATCTAGACTTGGAGGCTTGGGAGCTCCTCCTCACCCTCACTCTTTTCCTTCCTCCCTCTCTCTCTCTCTCACTTCACTTTGGAAAGTGTAAGTGTGTTGTTTTGAAATGTGAAGAGGATGTTATTGTTGAGGCGGAAAAATAGAAAATGAATCACTTAAAGATAGGCTTAAGACGCATTACAATGTTAAGGCGATATTCGCACCCTACTGGTGATTAAACTAATTTGCAAGAGGGTTACAACAAATCTGCCTCCAGGATACAATAAGCCTATTCTCCAAGACCGGAGAAATGTGGGTTTCGGCCTGCAAAATCGAAAAACCGCACCCCGAACACACTTTAACAGCATACAACCTGACTTTTGTGCTGTTACAATTTACTCCCTGAAAACTATTTGTAATTTATTGCCTGAAAAACTATTTACAGTTTAGCGCCTGAAAATTGTATCTTTCTAAAAAAAACTTCTAAAAACGAAAATAGTGAAGAAGAAGAAGATAGAGAAGAGATTGTTGGAAATTATAAATTCGGATTGACCCAAAGATGAGTTTATATATAATCACAAGAGATGCTTAAGGCCCTTTTCATGAAAAGACACCTTCTTCCATGGTGTCTTTTCATCAATGGTGGTATCTTTCCAACAATGACATCCCTCTATTTCAAATTCAAAAGATGCTTCCTTTACCAAGAGGCATCACCATTCACACCAACAATCACCAAAGCCATAACCCTTCTTTTCCAATTTTCTTTTCTTCTTATTTTGAAAAAACCTAGGTAAAAGCTGACATGGCAGCTTGTGGTTGGTTGAGGAGTGAAGAATGCCACATTGCATGCTCTCATTAGCTCTTGGGATTGGTAAAAGGGTAAATAGGGTCGGCTGGAGGGGTAGTTTTGAAAGAAAGTTGACTTTCGGATGTTATGACTGCTCTTGCTTGGAGGACATACGTGCCCAGCGAGCGGGGGTAGTCGGAGTACCGCTGACGGTAGTCCGACTACCACTGCCCGGGCTGGGTTTGGTCCGAAACTCATGTGGCTGGCTCCTCGCATGTTTTTTGAGAGGAAGCGATAGTTTGACTACCGCCGGCGGTAGTCAAACTATCGCTCGGGTACAGTTTCTTCCGAAATTTGGTCGGTGGGTCCTTTTTTGGGTCCTGAGAGTAAAACAAAGTCTGTTTTGGATATTTGGCTTTAAAATGGCTCAAAATTGGCTCGATTGTGACCTAAAAATGGCCTAAGAAATGGGTTGATTGTGGGTGAAGGTTTGGGTATGCTTTGACTTGAATGATGGCTTGTGATGGCTTAGGTTTGGTGAGGGTTTGGATCACAGTTCCCGAATTGTCCTTTCTTTCTCAAGATATTAGCCTGGGTGGAGTGTCTACAGAAAACAACACCCCTTTTTTCTTGATTTTTATGTTGCTTAGAAGGTGTTTGATAAAATACCTATAAAACTATTGCTATTGTCTCAAATACCGTGAGGTTTTGAAGGTGCAGTCCAGGTGTTTATGAAAATGCTGCATTGGCGAACTCGGCTCAAACTGGCCCGAGCTGCTGACCAAATTGAGTTGAGCTGGCCAATCAAGCTCGAGGACCAAGCCGAGCCGAGTTCAAGCTGAGGTCAGCTAGTGGCCGAGCTGAGGCCAGCTCGACTCGGCTCGACTCCATGTACACCCCTAATAAAAGGTGGTGATCTTGTCACCTATGAGATAAGCAACCAAGTGCTCTTTTGATTAAAAGAAAGCCAAGTTAATAGCAGGAGCTTTGCTGGGCTCACGGCCACTTGCGTGTACGATTGATTTTGTACATGCCACCATATGTACCACTGCGCTGTACGTGCATGTGGGTTTTAAAGTGTAGAGTTCATTCATAAAACTGCCATTTTAATCCTTTCACATGTTAAAAAAAAATCTAAAATAAAATATTTTAAAAATATTGAAACTCTAATACTTGATACTCCACATGTGGACAAATTGTACATGTGACAGGCAAATCATTTAAATTGGACCATCAAGAGCTGAGGAGCTGAGCACTTACAAGAGCCTACATAACTCCTGGTTTAAGGTTTTTTTAGCCTTCAGATGCATTAAAGGGGGAGATAAAAGAATTTATTATTTATGCAATCAATGACTAAAAAAACTCAAATATTTAATGCAATCCATATATCACAAGGAGTGGTGTAGATGCCTGTAGATCATCAGCTCTCCAAAGTACCATTCCAGTATCATTAATGAATAATTACATTGATATAGGTAAATAAGCTTAGCTATGCCCACACACATATACTGGGCACATGTACACACCGCACATTTACCAACATGGCATACTAATACTAGATCACATCCATTCATCATAAAAATACCATGTGTAGATGCTATGCCCAATAATCAAGTTGGTCCACTCCTCAACTGAGCTATAATTAACAAAACATCTAAAAGGTTCCAAAAAAGATCAACTACAAGAAATTCAATTAAATGGTAAATCATTTACGGCCTGTTCTGTTTAACTGTAACTTTAAAATGATTTACAGATAAATAATTGTGTATTTAGATGGCTTATAAATTATTTAAATCCAATAAATAAAGAACTAATTTTATTTATTTTAAAATATAGTCATTACCCTCTAAATGGAGAACCCATATTTTTTTTTCTTATATGCAAAAAAGGTCATCCAAATGTAGAGTATGTAAATGATTAGTTTATAAATCATTTACAACTAATCCTATTTATAGGCATTGTTAAAAAGGCCACGTTAAAATATTCTCACTAATTAAAGAACCTCTAAATTCCGAGTGTTTTAACAGAAGGTATAAGAATAGTAAAATTTTTAATTTTAAAACTAAATTTTTTAATTTTAAAAATATTATTTTAAACAATAAGTAAAAATTTCATAGTGATTATAAATTATAACTTTTTGTATTATTATCATATTATAGATAAGACTAATGATTACTTTATAAAATTTATTTATTTAAACAATATTTTTTCTATTTTACTGTATGGGAGTGTGGCTTATTTTCACTCTAAGTCTCCTATCACTGCTCGGTTGGAGAATCTGCACCCTTGTTTCAAAGGCACCTTTGCATAGATGGTGTTGATCTTTAATCAGTGAGATTTTTGCAATCTGGTTCACAAACAGTGGGACCCACCCAGGAATTGTTTATAACTACTACATTAGAGATAACTGCAATGAAATTCATAGATGGTGATTTGAAATGTCCCTTATCGAGATCCTGTCCGAATGACGCGGATTAGCTACTTACAGGTTGAGCAGTGAGACTCACTACTTAAGTGCCATCACCAAGTTTTGTAGGCCCCACCGTGATGTATGTTTTATATCCACCCTGTCCATATATTTGGAGAGATTATTTTAAGGCACGATCCAAAGAATGAGGCAAATCCAAAGCTGGAGTGGACCTACCATAGAAAACAGTGGGAAGAGTGACATCCACCATCGAAACCTTTCTAAGGTCCACCATGATGCTTAGGGCCTATTCGGGAGCATGGTTTTGAAACCCCTTGGATTTGGAACCCTTAGGATTAGAAACCCCCTGGATTTGCAATCCTCCCGGTGTGTTTGGCACCTTGCAGTGTGAATCAACTTTAATCCCAAAGTACCTATCTATGCTATATTTACAAGGGTTTGAATTTAATTACTAAATCAACTTTAATATCTCTAATTAGTGAGATATGTAATTTTTGACACAGTGGTTGTGATAAGCCCGCTAAAATATATGCTTTGCCTGAAAATGATGAATAAATTTTAAGTCTCGGATGGGCCACAAGCATAAGATCATGTCTGAGTGACTAATCAATGATTTTTAAACGTCGATTTACTTGGACAATGTTCGGACAGTGCTGTACAATGTTTGGACAGTACTGATTTACATGAACAATATTTGGACAGTGTTGATTTTCATTATTAGGCCATGTGCCCAAGAGAATGGTAATGTATAATAACACACATGTTACACATGCAATTATTGAAATGATTTTAGGTGTATTAGGTGTAATCCATGGTCTCTCCATGGATTACAAACCCTCGAGAGGGGATTTGAACCCCCTAAATTTGAAACCCATGTTGCTTCATGCTGCCAAACACCTGAGGGATTTGAAGCCCCTCTAATCCCCTCCAATCCATCGTGCCAAACGACCCCTTATTTGAGATCCAACCTGTTAATGTTTTAACACATGCATGAAATAAGGAAAAAATGCAAATATTGGTTTCATCGAAATCTTTTGCAGCCCTTATAAGTTCCTAAGGGTGGGCGCCACTCTCTCCACTGTTTTATGTGGTGGAGTCCACTCGAACTTTGGATCTAACTTATTCTTTGGACCATGTCCTAATATGATCTCTCCAAATGGTTGGACATTGTGGATACAAAACATACATCATGGTGGGCCCCAAAGAACTTGGTGACGTCACTTCAATGGTGAGTCTCGCTACTCAAAGTGTCAATAGCTAGTCCGCGTTCCCATCCGAAGAGGGAAGCGTGGGGTCACTTTCAACAGTAATGGCGTTTTGAAATTTGTTTAACAATACAGGGGCAATTTTGGTAGTCAGATAAATTCGTATTTGAACGAAAATCTAAATCTGTTCATTATTTAATGCCATTTCACTCGGTAAAAATCAGTAAAGAGCAAATAATAGCGTCTATGGAGGACTACTTGAATTGGTGTCTCGCGTGGAGGATTAAAATGCTCATGTGAGACTCGAGTCTATTTTTATGTTAATAATGGGTCCCACTTGGGTCCCATGTGGGTCTCTGATGGTCCAAATATAGGCCAATCGGACAATCTCCATCGTTCACTCAATGGAGTGTTGCCTATCCCATGCCCTCCATTTTTTCATTCCTTTTTAAAATAATATAATGACAAGCAGTAGTACTTGGGATCATCCAGACTGCACACTTTTCTACCAATTGCATGGATTGCTACAACTATCCAATTGGCTCAATCTTCAGCCACTGGCATGGATGGAAAGGGTCCTCTGATTTTCACAATTTTTTGTTTTTTTACATGTCACATCCACACTAAGCTTCACGTATTGAACGGTCTGGATTATAAATGCTAGCCAATTGAACTGACTGCCGAACTGTCCGAGTCGTACGTGACTGACTCATCCAATTTGAGAAAGCAGATTGTTTAATGAGTAGGGTAGTTCAGTAAATTTTATGGGACTCACTGTGATTTATGGACTCATAAGTGGATTGTGTACTGATTAGCATATTGAGTAAATCTATGAGATCCACTGCCATTTGTTTATTTTATGTGTACTGCTCATTCATTGTATTAGATAATTTCATAGCTTAAGCAAAGAAAAATATGAAGCATATCCAAAGCTCAAATGGACCACACTACAAGAAACCGCAACATTTACCTTTGTAAATTTCATAGGGCAACAAAAGTTGTGGATTAAGATGATATTTGTGTTTTTCCCTCACTCATGTCTAGTTTATCTTATGAACAAGTTAGGTGGTAAATAAATATTGGTGATCCCTAGGAAGGTTCCAGCAGTCGAAATTATTATTCTTATTTTCTCCTATGAAAAAGCTCACTTGAGCTTTAGATACACTTTAATTTTGGGCTAAATTGTGTGTGTATGGTGCACAGGACTGGGTGGAATTCAGTACGATAATATTGTTTGAATGTAATTATTATGAGATGTCAGTGATTTTCGAGGAATTTAATCATTTTGATCATGTTCCATTCTATGTTTGGAATATAAGAAATCTTCATGTATATCACGGGTGAATGAGGATACCGTGTTTGGAAACCCATTTGGAGGAGGAGTCATCGTTTACAATGAAGACGATGGATGTGGATTCTCTGCAAAAAGCTCTTGCAGCAGGGATGCTAGGTGAGGTCCACTATGATGTTGTGAGAAAACCACTCTATTCATTCGTTTTGAGAGCTCATTTTAGGATAAGAGACCAAAAGGTATTCGGATTAAGTTTTAGATCATTTGATTATTATTATTATTATTATTTTCCTTTCATTTATGTTTATGTGACCTCATGATGGGATTAATCATGATGACAAATAAACATCATGATGGGCTTAATTAGGAAGGTTTCATCAGCAAGAATCACAGTCCCCATTGCTTTCTATAGTGTAGTCTACTTGAGTTTTATATATGTCTAGTAATTTAGAAAAAATGGATAAACGATATAAATATAATACATATTTTATGATAGGGCCCATGGAACTTGGTGAAGTCAATACACCATCACACAATCCATTTCTAATTTTTTCCCCAGCTTAAATATCTCGAGGGATTCAATCCCGCGGTCATAAATCAAGTGGGATTGGGAGAATCCCCTCCATTCAAATTTCTATCCAACCTAATTTTGAAATTCTTAAACCAATATCAACAAAGAAAGTTACCAAACAAGAATAAATTTGAAAAAGTAACTTTTGCAATTCAAACCCATCTAATGCTATGTAATGCTGTGAACGAAACAGGCTCTTAAAATGAGCTAACAGACAGATGAACGGTACAAATAAACCATGTACATTTATGGCGGGTTTAGTAAAGTTTACTTAGCACATAAAATCATAGTAAATAACAATCGGAATAACTCTGACTCAGTAGTCCAATCCGGCTCGGTACCACGTCGGCATTACAGATATGCTTGACTCGCTTGTCTCAGACCAGTCATCCCATCCGACTCAACCAATCCTGACTCGACTCAGGGCTAAACGAGTCTGTCCAAGTGACTAAGCCTTGCATCTATAGTCCCGTGAGACACCAAATCTACTCCATATAAAATAAATAACTAATATAAATGAATAAATTACTATTTTGATCATTTAATCAAGTTTGGATTCTTACAATCTCTCAGACCAGGCATGAAGAATCCGTGACTTTTTTTTATGAAATTTTCAATGCCAATAAAACTCTTTTAATTCTACCTCTGCTCACAACTCTACATGTAGGTTTATGTACTCCCACATGGAAGTCCTTTGCTACTCTAGCCGATTACGCTCATCCATGCACATGCATGATGCTTTTTTAGACCATTTATACACGAAATTTAAATTATACCATCAAAATAGTGGGCCACCCTCAGATGGATCATATCCTCACAATCATATTCAACCTCTTATAAATGCATTTTTGTTTCTTGTGTATTTTATATATGATTTTTCTACCTTCTAGTTACAATGTTCCTTCAGTTAAATTTTTATTTTGTTACCTATCTGGAATGGGAGTTACTGTCTGAACAATTTGGAATCCGGTGCATTCATCTCACGTGAAAAATGGCTATCTGCCTGTGTTTGGATGGCCTTGATCTGCTAGAGTATGAATGGGTTTTTCAATTATTAATACTCAGCTGATCAAATATGGGCTGCTTTCTTTATTTTCATCCTGGGTTTCATGGCTCCAAGAAAAAGCCAAAGATTTTCTTCTCTTGAATTTCCATCTGTTTTTCTTCATTTTGTTTTCTTGGTTTCTAATTTCTGAGTCAATATCTGGCATTTCTATCTCATTTGGAGAAAACCCATTTCAGATAATCTGTCACTAGGCTCTTGTTGAGTTGGGTTTCTTCGATAAGCTCTACTGCTGAAAGATTGTTTGGAGATTTTCCCGAAGGAAGCAGCTTTTAGCTGTTTTGAGATTATTATTGTTATTTTTTTGCGTTCTTTTGGGGTGTCTTTACGAAGATTTTAAAATGGGTTGGTCTTAATATTCTATAAAAAAAAAATGCTTTTATATTGAGTTGGGTTTCTTCAGCAGGATCTAGTGTTGGAAGACGGTGGGGGAGATTTCATCAAAAGAAGCAGCTTTAAGGTGTTTTGAGATGTTCTTTGGGGCGGTTGATGAGGATTTTGAAATGGGTTCTTCTTAGATATTTCCCACTAGTTGAGTTTTTCAGTTGTTGTTTGATTTCCAAGAGAGAGGAGACATGGAATGGAAGTACAGAGGAAAGAATATCTTTTTCATTGATTTTTAGCTTCTTTTCCCAGCGTTAATGGTGGAAAGCGGCCAGCAAAGATAGAATGAAATGGGCTCTAGATAGAAATTAGAGAGAGAGAGAGAGAGAGAGAGAGAGAGAGAGAGAGAGAGAGAGAGAGAGAGAGAGAGAGAATGCCAACAGTTTGGTTTGCTTTGAAGAGATCTCTCCACTGCAAATCCGAGCCGTCAGATGTGCATGATCCAAAGACCAGGAGCCATCTAAGCGCCATCCTCACAAAGAAGACAGGCAGGTCTGGATGTTCAAGGTCCATCGCCAACCTCAAAGATGTAATCCATGGGAGCAGCAAGAGGCACTTGGAGAAGCCCCCAAGCTGCAGCCCAAGGTCTATTGGGAGCAGTGAGTTCCTCAACCCAATCACACATGAAGTCATCCTCAGCAACTCCAGATGTGAACTGAAGATAACTGGCTATGGGGGGTGCAACGAATCAGATAGTGGTGGGTCTACGTTTGTTGGTACACTTAGGCCTGGTACACCTGGCCCTGGGGGGCACCAAACCTTACACTACAATCCAGCTTACAGGGGTGGTGGTGCTGCTACCCCTCCAAGGAAGGCTACTCCTGGCTTCCTTTCAGATAGAGAAGTCCCTAACTTTGGAGGCTCTGCTATTTCAAATGCTGTTTCTAGTGGTGGTGGTGGAGTTGCTGCTGTTTCATCAGCTCCAAGAGCTTCTCATGAGGCTGATTCAAATGGATCTTCTTCTATTGTGAGTTGCCATAAGTGTGGAGAGCAGTTTGGGAAATGGGAAGCTGCAGAAGCACATCATCTCTCCAAGCATGCTGGTATATATATTTTTTTCTTTTAATTTTTAAAATTTTGGATTTTTGATATGGATATGGTGGATTTCATCTTTATTGGTATTACTTTGTATTTTGGAAATGATATTTGCATCCACCCTGATGGATTTACATGCACCCATTTTTCCATTTTGGGAATTGGAATTGCTCTTGGTGTGTTTTTTCCCCTTGCCAAAGGATATGAACCCCTAATTGATTGATTTTCATGCACCCATTTTTCTATTTTTAAATACCACATTTTTGTACTACAATTCACAAAAGTTGAAAATGGGTGCATTCAAATCAAAAGGGTGGGTGTCAATAGTGACTTCCTTTTCTATTTTTGGGCTCATATGCTTTTCCATGGTATTCTGCTTTGGCTGCCTTTTAGAGTTTTAAATAGATTGGCTTTCTCTAATACAATAGCATTTCTTTTATTCTTATTTTTATTTTTATTTTTTTATTATTTTTTGAGTGTGTAGTTTTAGATCATATTTACGTTCTTGGAGTATTTGATTTTATGGGTTTGTCTCTTTTAGATTGATTGATTTTTCCTGGATTTTTTTATCTCTCAGGTTTTAGTTGGGAGGGACTCTTGAAATTTTCAAATTTTTAGTGATTGCCTTTTTTGAATTCCATCTCTGAAATTGGTGGGGCCTTCCCATGATTGTCTTTGTTATTTCAAACATGTTTTCGATTTCCTCAGCCTTAGTGGCTGCCCACATGTTTCTACTATTGTGTTTGGATGTACAATCAAGTTGAATTGCAATGGCTAGCCTGATTGCAATTATGTTACTTTCAAGTTGGAAGATCACTACTTTTTGTTAATCTGAATGTCTGCAATTCAAATCACTTTGTGCATCCAACACAGCTACAGTTGTTTCATCACTTTCAGCAAAATCAAAGAGACTAAAATTTCAATTCGTTTTGGTGGGTTTTTGAAATGGCATAGTTTCTTGAGTTCATGGCCACCCGCTTTCGTAGTTGGTTGCATCTTTAATTCTGCCAGATGTTGCAGTCCTGTTTCGGAATTGAGTCATCCAAGCTTGATGAATCTCATCAGTCCCATTTCTGTTTTGCTAAGGAGGTTTGTCGATTTTTTCTAGTAACAGAATGTGGCTTTTATTCTTGCTTGGATGTTGTTTGGACGCATAACTGAATTGAATTGTGAACATTCAGTTCTATCAGGAGGAGATGACCCAATTACAATTATATTCATTTCAAGTTGAAATTGTAAGTAACTGGATTGTGATTTGCATCCGAACCAGCATTTTCTGGCCATTCCACATTGTGGGGCATCTGGTTTCCAAACTTCCATATTTTCTTTTTTCGGCTCTGCTACCTTTGGTTGAATATGGTCTCCCATTTTGCCCAAGAAAAGCTCTTCTTGTCGGTGTCAATGTGGTGATATTTTCCCTTTGAGTTGGTGGACCTTAAGTAGTTCTCACTGTGTTGGGGCTTCAATAGCCTTCTTGAATTCCAATTGGTTTAGGCTGCATTGGAGGTGAGTACTTCTAGATATGGTGGACTTAACTCCTCCATGTTTAGTGAATTCCATTTAGAAACTTATCCTTATATAGAGAAATGCAAACGCTACTCGCGAGGGTTGTGGAATCCAGCCTTTCATCATGTGGGCCCAGTCTATCCCCCATGGATCAAAAAATTTCTGTTCTGGTCATCAGGTGGGCCAATTAACAAGGATTGGGCAATAGTCCACGCACTTGTTGCGAACCGGACAATTGGACTGCCCTGATTTTTGGGCCATGGCGCATGCACAATAGACCACCTGATCAGTGACTTGGATCTTCATGACTCGCGTGTGATGGGGATGCCAATCGTACTCCACCTAGTAGCCTTAACAGGGGTTATGCACGCATACCAATTTCATTCTGTTTTGAAATTACTTCAAAGTACTTCTGGTTGATTTGATTCCTTGAAAATTTATCATTCTGACATATCATGGGCCAACTCTTCCATTTCATTTAGATGCAAACCCGAATTGAATTGGAAACATTCGGTCAGAGAAAATGGCAAAAATTACTGATGATTCTTAGTATTCATAATGAGTTACTAGCCTTGCATTAAATAATCTGTAATCCTTACTGTCTATCAGCATCCATAAATGAGGAGAGAAGTGTCATGAGAGTGGGAATTGCTTTGGTGGGATGCTCTTCCACACTTTCTTGGATTTTTCTTATATTTTCTTCACTGTATTGCAATGGGGTTGCTAATCCCTTTTTATGGAATCCAATCCACCATCCTAATAGTCAGATCTTCAATACAGCAGAAAGAAACACCCCTCATGCTTTGGAAACTCTAATCCAAATTAACCTTTGGATTTGTTTATTCGAGAAGCCATAACCTTTGGATTTAAAGAGATGAAAACTGAATTTAAAAAGTAAATACTATTTTCTGATATTAATAGTATTCAAATGGTTTTAAACAGCTTGATTAGAAAACCATTGTTGGGATTACCCTGGGTCTCCACCATGAATGGTCTATGTCAAGAGGGCCTCATGGCCATTGATCCAACATTATGGTTTTTCCTTTTCTTTTTCTTTTTTATACCCCCCGTTTTTTTTTTGAAAAAAATTAAGTCTTAACTTGAAAGTAGCACAATTGCAATTTCGGGCCCAAACCTTCAATATGATGCTACAGAAGCAAATACTACTTCATTGGACTAGTAACTGCAATCCCATCCTATGATGTATCCAAACACACGCTTCCTGTTGCATTACATCCAAGTTAGAAACTTACATTATGCTTCTCTCTCGTGGCAGTTACCGAACTTGTCGAAGGTGACTCATCTAGGAAGATCGTTGAGATCATATGCAGGACAAGCTGGTTAAAGTCTGAAAATAACTGTGGACGGATTGAGAGGGTGTTAAAGGTCCACAACATGCAAAAAACACTTGCTCGATTTGAGGAATACAGGGAGATGGTAAAGATCAAAGCCAGCAAACTGCCCAAAAAACATCCACGTTGCCTGGCTGATGGCAACGAACTGTTGAGATTCTATGGCACTACGATCACATGTTCTCTGGGCATGAATGGCTCTTCTAGCCTCTGCTTATCAGAAAAATGCAGTGTCTGCCGGATTATAAGAAACGGGTTTTCAGCAAAGAAGGAGATGAAGGAAGGAATTGGCGTCTTCACAACTTCAACTAGCGGAAGAGCCTTCGAATTGATAGAAATATATGAAGAGAACCCATCTGTGAGAAAGGCTTTGCTGGTATGTAGAGTGATTGCAGGGAGAGTTCACCGGCCATTGGATAATTTGCAAGAACTGGCGGGCCAGACGGGATTCGATTCTTTGGCAGGAAAAGTGGGCCTCTATTCAAATATCGAGGAGCTATATTTACTCAACCCAAGAGCTCTCCTTCCATGCTTTGTGGTAATCTGTAAACCCTGAAAGAAATCACCTTATTTCTTGCAGCATTTTAAGTGATAAGAAATGCTAGGGAGCTGCGGCTGTGGGGCTTTTTCATGGCAAGTGTAGCATCTGCGTGCGAGATCGAGGACATTCATCAGTTGGGTCCACTGTGTGTTGCTTGGGACCTTTTGTCACCTTCTCAAACTGCCCCATTTTTGTTATATGCATGGGACCCACCTGATTTTTGGTCCATAGACATTTTCGCAGTGAGCCCCACTCAATAGATGGCCCAGATCTTGCAAAGAAAACCTTCAATCCCCGTTGCATAGATTCCCTTGGTATTTATCATTCAAATGTAATGGGTTTTTTTTTTTGTATTTTGTTTTTTGCTTTTTTTTTTTTCAAGTCTTTTGTAAGTTCTTTTGTTGAAATGATTTGGATGAAACTGATTAAAATCTCAATCAATGGATTTTTTTTTTTTCAAGAACTTCAATTCTCTTTATGTGCCCACATACCCACTGATGAGATTTGTGCTTCTATGTTAACTGTATCTGCCAATTGAACATGTTCTTCTCTGTCATGTAGTTATTTCTCTTACCTGTATCTTAGCCAAGACCATGTGTTTTCATGCATGCAGTCCCATCCATAGACCTGTTTGGCTTATCTTGTATTGCATGGGGAAAAACGACATACATCTGTACATAAGAGAGACTACTGATGGAGGACTTACATGATGTGTGCGCCATGGGTTTTCAATTCTGGCAAGTGGGGCCCATGGTTTGTTATCCAGACCATCGGTCCGGATCGGCCATTCCCCATAAATATATCCCAGGTTGCAAAAACTTCAACCACCAATATTGGACGTTTTCTGTTGAATGTAGACCATTGCTGTATTTCTGCTCTTCATATTCTGGTTGTAGGCCACAAATTGAAAGGTTTTGATTGCCCTGTCAAGAAGAATTTTGGGGCATGGTCCATTCATGATGGGGACCACTGATGAGTGGTCTAGATTTTACCTAACCATTGGCCCACTTGCTGATTCCCATCTTCTCAAGGAGGAAGCACACCACTGCTGAATGTGGACAGTTATTCTTTTCTCATTATCCTTTTATTTGTGAGCCATATACTCCCACTAGGCATTTAAGATCTTGAAGTCTTTGAGATTTTTGGGCCATTGCCAATCCACACTGCTGCTCATCAGAGTAATGGTCTGGATCACTGAACTGTGGGCCACACATTAACAGCATTGGGATACTTAAGGATAATGGGATCCTATAGATCTTCCTTGAAAAGTGGCTCCGAGCACGTTTGGTTGGACAGCATATAATGAATTTTCATAATATTTTGAAATTGGTTTGTTTGTATGCTATCACTACATGAGTGATCTGATGACTCTCATTAGGCAGATAAGAAGGGCATGTTTCGTTGCACCAAATATCATGAAATTTTATGATATGTAGTACAACCAAATGTACCGTAATTATCTATTTAACCCATGGTATGTCATAAAAGCCGTTATGTAAAGGTAACGGTTGCCACATTATGGTATCATAACGGTCGTAACAGCCGTTATGGAAAAAAATGATCCGTAATTGCCATTAACGGCACGTTATATCCCCTATGAAGGCCATAATAATCTTGTGATGGTCTATTATAGGATATATACAGGTTTTTCATACTTTTTAATCAACATTATGGGGCGGATATAAGTTTTTTGGAAGTTTTTCAATAAATAAATAAGAGAGACTATAACGGCCGTCATGGGGCCATAACAGTCATTATGCCCTGTATCGTAAAAATAACGGTGGTAGCCGTTATGGCCACCGTTACCATTATGGAACACCTTATTTTAACCGGAGTCATCAGACCACCTTGTGTTATGGTAGTACATACACAGCCCTTGTTTTCAAAGCTGGTTTGCTTTGGTAGAAACCTCTTTGGAACTCCATCCTCGGTCGGAATCATTTTGCACTTGGGAAGTGCAGAAACCCCACTTCAGATCGAGCCGAATGTAGTATCAGTTAAACTAGCTCTAAATAGCAAGCAATCTCAATGTCACCATTTGCTAGGTGCGAAAATAGGAACGTCCAAACACGCCCAAAACCTCCAAAAGAGTATTAACAAGCTGTAGCATTGCACATTGGATATTCCACACATCACTTCCATCTAGCAGGAGGAGAAAATAAAGAAAGAATCAACTCATCAGTTCAGATGGATGAGATTCTTGGACACCCTCCTATTTATTCTATGCATTAGGGACCATAAGGATTTTAGCAGACACCCTTTTGCCGTCACGAGCATCCACGTTCTGAAATTGGTCCCTACCATGTTCACAGGGTGGGCTGGCTTGATAGCTAAGAGTCCATTTGGATGCATCCCAAATTGCAGTTTGGTGTAGTGATTTTGATGGGCATGATACAAGTCGTTGTTTGGTATGGGTCCACTACATGTGGGATCGCCTTTTGTGGCTTCAAATCACTGATGATATATCTCACTTTTGATTAGTGGTTTGGATGTAGTGCGTCCGGTCCGCCTTAGAATGTGCAGACATTAATCTAATTAGATTAAGCTGAAAGTGATGGATTTGTTTCTTAATGTTATATGGCCTATATATAATTTTCATACATTGAATGAAATTTCTCTCTCACTGACCATATTAGAATAAAAGTCTATTCGAGTCTTTGTAATCCATCAGTCAAAATAAGAGAAATTATAGGCAGACCGTGATTAACGGGTTGTGGACTGTAGTATGGTTAAGATTAGGAGGTTTGTGTTCGCACACATGCGTGGAGCTCTGCCTATCTACACATGCACAAGAGCCAAACTTCCCATTAGGTGGGCCGCAGTGATATTATCTTCTAGCGAGAAAATTAGGCTGTTTCACTGCTCAATTGAGACACAAAGTATCTATCCATGATGGAAATTTCAGATCTTGTTTTCACCTGATTGTGGGTAGATGCTATTAACTAGTGGGCCCATAACCCACAAGTCCCAGGTTTGAAACCTGGCTCTGATACCACTGAAAGTTTGTGTGGAAGAATGGGTTCTCAAATGTAATACACAATATGGGACCTCCACAAAGCCGATGATGAACGGTCTAGGTCTAGCGGTCCACCTAAGCACTACTGGAGCAGATTGATCTTTTCATCCCCTGATTCTATGGTATAGATGGCCTCGGATTACAATATATGACTTAGATCGTTTAAGAGACAAGATATATGGAGAATATTATTCTCTCAATTTTCTCTGTATATGATTTTCACAAGATGACTTATTTCCATTTATAGAGAATGACTCTCTAAATCTTGAGTTTTAGAATATGTATCTTATGTATCTTCACCCTTGTGGGGTGCATCTAATGAATGGATTTGGATGGAATATACCTAACATGTTGGGTCTCACAAAACAGCCTGAAGGTTTTATTGGTTGGGATTCCCCGCCTGAATTGGAGGGCCCACCTAATTGACAGGGTGGATTTGATGCAAGTATAATGGTGGACCCCACGGAAATCCATATTAGGTCATCATTTTTCCTATATTATCTTATGTGGCTATAGTTGCATGAATATATTAATAATGGGCACATGGAATGGTACCATGAAAAGGGCATGTGGTCCATGTTAGTGGCCCATGCTCAGACAAAGGTCATGCCAAAAATCGACGGCTAAAAGGCCATGGAAAGGACAGCATGCATTGGCATGATACATTCATGCCTGTTTGCATCTAGAATTTTGTTGTTGTGATTGTTCCTTTGCTTGAGGGGATTGGTTTCTTTCTGCCTTGGAATATATGGCCTTTTCTTCTTTGTATATTCGTATGTGGGCATCAGACGTTTAAGATAAATTCAGGTCCATGGGGCCCACCTTAGAAGGGATAGATTATGGTGTGAGTTTGCTACTGTATCAACGGTTGCTTCCTCATCTACTGTATATAGGCTCCCCTTATGCCAACCAAAAATTTTAACCGTTCATTAGGTGGGCCCTGCCATGTTACTCAAAAAGTGTATAAGAGGTATGGTGCCTAAGGGTGGTAAAATGGAGATTATTTATTTTCAGTTTCCTAAATTTATATTTATTTGCGTGTGTGGTCCACCTGATCAATGGATGGATTGGAAACATTCACCTTGGATGATAGGGATTTGATCAATTTTATTGATGGGCCAGATCTGGCCCCGGAACAATCAAATTTTTAGGCTTGATGCTGGACCCATGCTGGTTAAGGCCGGGCTCCGACCTTGGGTCTTAAAGTGCGGGCCATGACGACCCAAACTAGCCCATTTCAGGCCCATCTGGTGAACGTATTGATCTTGTCCATATACCCACATGTCAGAATTTCTAGTAATGTTAGCCATTTTGGGGACGCGGATTTCCTGCGAAAGCCTTCCTACACAGGATGCTGGGTGGGACCCACCAATATGTTTTTGAGAAATCCACCCCGTCCATCCGTTTTTCGAGCTCATTTTAGGACGTAAGGCTAAAATTGAGATGTATCCAACATTCAAGTAGACCACACAAGGTGGAAACAGTGGGAATTCAGTTAGCACCGTTAAAGAATTCTCATGGCCATAAAAGTTTTGTAGCAGGCTATTTCTTTTGGTATTTTCATTTCATCCCATTGGGAATGACCTTGTAAACGGTTTGGATAGCAAATAAGCATCAAGGTGGAGCCCAGGAAGGTTTCAACGGTAGGAATTTCTTTCTCCAATTTTCCTCTCGTGTGACCCAATTGACTTTTATATTCAAGTCATTTTTTCTCCAACCTCCTAAAATGAGCTCGCAAAACTGATGGACGGAATGGATTTCTCACATACATTTCAGTGGGCCCCACCTAGTATCCGTGAACAGGAACTTCATCCGCGTCCCCATTTTGGCGTCTGTGTAAGGTGAGATGGGACCCACAATTTCGTGGTCCCTCCAATTTCCTCATGGTCACTCTACAATGCTCGGCCCGAATTAAAAGGTTCTTTTCTCTAGTGGGCCCCACAGAATATGTGCAATGGACCGCTAATCTCCACCGTCCAACAATCTCTAATTTATGTTAACCATTCGTTTGCAGGCCAACGATATAATGGTTAGGCTTGTATTATATTCCATGTATGCAACTTCTATGTAATTTAAGTGCCTGCGTATCATCCATCACACTTTTCCAGAGTATATGCCACTTTAGATGCATCACAAGCCAAAAAAAAAACTTCTTATTTGATCATACAATTGTCAGATTGGTGGGCCTTTATTGGACGGTTGAAATGAAACATATCCAACGGTGTTATTTCATCGAACAAGTGTCCATGACTAATTTTGGAACTGTGACTTAGTACAGTGGGTTACGCAATCTAGACAGTTCAATTCGAGTTGATGTATCATGTATGCATGTATATCAAGCATTATACACCGTCAAATTACTCTCTAGTGGACATTTTTAAACCGTCCATTTTCTTCGTACATGTGCTACCAACGTGACACGTTTACCGGCATGGTTTTCGGGTCAGGTTATGTAAATGGTCAAACCGACATGCACGGTCCGGATTTCCCGCACACGAGCCATGTTGGCACGTGGCCACGTGTACAGTTGCTAGTTGGCTTGGGAGCGGATTAGGTGCGGCCCTTACAGTAGGGCCCACCTTGATGTATGTATTCTATATCCACGCCGTCCATCCGTTTTGCCAGATCATTTTAGGGCATGAGACAAAAAATGAAGCAGATCCGATTCTCAGTGGACCATACCATAGGAAGCGGTTGTGATTGACCATTAATGGGCCACGTAAGTGTTGGATCAAGATGATATTTTTTTTTTCCCCAACATCTAGATTTATATCAATAGGTTGGATGGAAAATAAACGTTACAGAAATATTACGGTGGTCCCTAGGAAGTTTTTAACGGTAGAGCGTGCAATCACCACTTTTTATATAGTATGGTCCACTTGAGTTCTGGATCTTCTTCAACTTTGGCTTCGTGCACTAAAATGATCTGAAAAAACGGATGGACGGCGTGGATATATAATACATGCATCAAGGTGGGCCTCACGGTAGGGTCGCGCCTACTGTGGTTGGCTTCGGTCTCTTACGAAAACATCGCCGGCTAATTTTCGTTTCCCGCTCAAAAGAAAACGTACGGTTTGTCGGCCCCAAGATTACCTGCATGATTTAGACGGTTTGTGGCCCATGGTTCACTGATCCAAGCCGTTGATCTGATTTAAATGACCTTGGAAGAGGGATCCAAGCTGTTGATCTGATTTAAACGACTCTAGTAGACCGTTAAATATGGGAATCTCTTAGAATAAGCAATTATGTAATGCAGATGTTTGGCTATTTCTTTATCAATCAATAGAAGAGTTTCAGCCATCCAGTCTAGGAAGCGTCAATATCAATCTCAATCGAGTAGGATCCATCGTATCAACGGTCCGATCACTAAATCTTGGCCCCACATGCAGATAAAATCACGTTCGTCATTTAGCGGACGGTTACCAATGAGCGGGATTATCCATAGTTTTGAGGGCATGCTACTACCAAAGCTCTCGCCTGAAGGATCGCCCCTTTTGCCCCATCATGAGGTGATCCAGACCGTTCATCTAGAAGCCTGCACCGTAGATGGCTCATTTGAAAGAAAAAAAAAAATCATCCATCAGAGATGTTATCATCCATGTAAAATTACCTAAAACTAACGGTTCAGAAAATTGATTTCTAAATGACATTGGCATGAAGGGCTACAGAAATTCTAGATGAACGGGCTGGATCACCACGTGGTTCTGCAGAAGGGGCGAGATCCACGAGGTTATTACAGCAAATGCCCCAAAAATGTTAAAAACTTGAAAATGACAAGCCATGAGCAACCATCCGACAGGACACGGTGAGGGCATTTTGGTCCACACGAATCTATCCACCTCATTAGTGGTAGATGGGGGAGTTATTTAATACTCTGGAGGGTGTGATGGTTGATACCAAGGCTCTCGGAAACTGTACACGTGGCATTAATCAACTAAAATGAAATGGACTAACCTGATGCAGAAAGGCCATCATCCAATTTCAGATAGAACCAATATTAACCTCCGAACCGTGAACGTTTGCTTATGAACTCAGAGGGTCGGTAACTTTTCATCTCAACCGTCAATAAATGTCCATCAATCGGCTAATTTTTTAATTAAATTAATAGAGTTTTTATTTATTTATTATCCATCTCAATCAGTCTTCATACTTCGGACGGTTTCATTTGAGCTAGCTTATGTCCAATGAGCAATTTCCCGGTGCCTGTGTATCAACTATTACGCTCTGCCAGAGTATGAAAGTTCGTCTTAATGTTATGAGATATGCAGCTATCCTTGGGAGAAAATTCAAGATCGGTCACGTTCAGATGGTGGTCCCACCTATAAGTGATTTGGTAAAAGAAAGAAAAGGCCGATCGAGTAATCAGGTGGGTCACATCACATATCTATGGAGAAACAAGGCTCCAAAAACATTAACTGACATTTTAGCTTGTTTGTACACGTGTGACCCACGTGATGACTTGCTATGGTACATACAAGTGGGTCCCATCTGATGAACGGCCTTAATCTTTCGTACACGAGCCACATGGCACATCTGGCCATCAGTTCTCCCAACGAGTCAGGCCAGCTGGTAGGCGCGTCGTTCTTGGCCCGCATAACAAGGCCAAGGCCAGAGCATTATGTCAGGCCTGTTAGGTGGGCCCAAACCTGAATTCCTGGCCCATTTTTATTGAGGCTCAGATCAGGCCCATATGTATAAGATATGCACAAATGTATCTGTATACATCCATGAAATAGGATTAAATGGTGGTAAAATCTCATGAATGGCCAGGATTAAAAGAAATTGCAATAGAAGGAGTATATAGTATAATGTTGAAGTGCTGAAGTAAATATAAATGGATAGGATTAAAAGAAATTACTGCAAAATTCATTCCAATGGTTTAGGTATATTATAACTTTAAAAGGTCATGACTTTGCAACTGGTTATCCATTTGGCAAGTATAAATTGTCATTGGGAAGCTTTAAACCAACTTTAAATTTCGGCCAATACATAAAGCTAATGGCTTTTAAAATATTTTTAAAATAAAAATAATTTAAAAATTAATATCGAATTTTAAGTTAAAATTTACTATTTTTAATAAAATTTAATTTTTACTATTTTAAGGGTTATGTAATATCTTAAAGTTTTTGTTTAAATTATGTAAAAGAGTTGGAGTTACTTTAAAAGTAATTTACTATTTTTGGTAAAATTTATTATTTTAGGGAAGTTTACTATTTCAGAAATACCATAAATTTTGAGTTTAGTACTTATATATAGGTATATTAATAGACTAGGCTCGGCCTACCAAAATCAAAAATTTGAATAAGCTTAGCTCGAAACAATTCAAAATTAGGCCGCCCGCATCATTGACAAACCTATTTATATATGTCATATGAAAAGGACTTTCATAAATAAACTTTCACCAATAATATTATTTTCATTTATATTTTTTTTAAAAAAATTATTTATCACGGTCCATTCATAGGCTATTTTTTTAAGAATAAGTTGGGAATATCTTCTCTTTTATCCATGTATCTGCTACATTAATCCACCATTCAATTTTAGTGGGACAAATCTATACTATTGTCTTAGATGAATTCTACTGCCTGAGGTCAGTTGAGCCTGATTCAAAAAACTAAATAGGCCCATATCCAGTTATTGATGGCCCACCTAGTTCACCACCACAGGACTGGTGAATCTAGATCAGCCCAAGAAGATTTAATCCATGCTGAATCAGGAATGGGTCAGGGTCGGTCCAGGAAAGGAAGCCCATTTAAGTAAATGGGCTAGGCTTGGGTTGAAACCCCACCCAACCAACCTGTTCATATTTGTTAGTAATGGGCTGGGCAACAAAACATGACCCAACCCAACCAGTAAGCTTAGCCCATTTGGGTTGGGTCTGGCCTTTGGGTTTTGGAAGAAAGCTTAGCCCATTTGGTAAACGTGTCGAACTTGTGATGGCTCTAATCCGACAGAAACACTCCACTTCCGCAACTTATGGTGGCAAGGAGATCTTACTTTGTAATATGCCTGTTGGATGGACCAGTGCTTTTTCAGGCCCAAAACATAAGGCCCAGATATCAAAGACCCTGTTGACCCGTACACGGCTCAAACCGAGTCAAGCGTGGCCTAACTCAGATTGGTTCAACCAGCAGGCTACCCCAGCTCGAACTCAACTCGGCTCAGTCCTCGAGTCTGATTGGGCAACTCGGCTCAGCTTGGGTCAACTCGAGCCAAGTTCAAGCCAAAATTGAACTCGATCTTTTAAGTCGAGTTTAAATTCAAGCTACAAGCTGAGTTTGTGTTTAGGGTTTTTAATATATATCATATATAATATATAATATAATTTATTTAAATATATAAATATAAAGAGAATATTTATATTAAGTGAACCTGTCCAAGTCAAACAGAGTCAAGTCCCGAGCTGAGTTGAGTTGAGTTTAATCTAGCTTGGACTTGGCTCAAAATGTTTTTGAGTTAAAAAAATCAGTTCAACTTGGCTTGAACCTAGTTTTTTTTTTTTTTTTCAGCAGTTAACTTGTTAGTACATACCCACTGTCAGTACACACTCCACTGCTAGCCACCCCCACTACCGAATAGATACCAAGACCTAAGTGTTGAGATGAGGTATCTTTACTCAGTCGAACCTAGTTTCAAGCCGAGTCGAATCAAGCTCTTCGAGTAAGTCGAGCGAGTTAACCAAAATAACTTAGTTGGTGTACAGCTCTACTGCTGACCATCTATGGTTAGTGAATCTAGATCATCCTTCTGGTGGGGCTCATCATGTGCATGGACCAGGGAGCCTAGCTATTCAATCCATGGACTTCAATGGGCATGGAAATGGTTAACAGTCCTCATTTGTAAGGAAAACAAAATGTAGATATCCTTTTCGAGTTGATTCCTAATAGGATAATCTCAACCTTTAAATTTGTAGCCTACAAATTGATGGTTCCTCATTTAATAAGTAATGAAAATAAAAAATGGATGGTTAGGATTAAAGTCAATTGCAAATGGGTCGATCCACTGGTGTGGCTCAATCCTTAACCCATGGCCTGGAATTGGACATGCTTCAATCCAGCTAGGCCCATTTGACTTTCCACACCATGGTTAAAAAGACTCAACGACTTAGATTGACTCGTTGGCCCTGAGTTGAGTTGACTCGATGTATCGAACAGGATAAGATGGTACTGAATCTAAGTCAACTTCGACGAGTCGCATCCAACTCGTCCGAGTCTTAAAACCATGTTAAACACTATACTCGGGTTTTGAGTTTTCTCAAGCGGGGCCTCATGGTCCAATAATCCAGACCATTGATATGTTACATGACACCATGGATAGTGATGGATTATATCCAAAAATATCCAAGATAGGAAGATCATGTCCGTTAATCATAAACTTTTTAAGTTGAAAGTGGACATTTGTAGTATTTCTCTTTTCCATTTGTAGTCCACCAAATCAAAGGTTGGGGGTCCACCTATCAAGGAAAATACCCACCTTTGGACCCAACAAAAGAGATCAACGGTCTGGACCACCCAACTATGGGCCGCAGTAGCAAAAGTGGGAAACCCGAGTACAAGGCCTCAGGTGGATGATTCTTTAACTCCCCCCAAGATTTTTGGGCGTTGATCTCACCTACCTAGACACGTGGGTTAGCCAACTAACCCCATCTGCACTTAAAACTTACTTTTCCATGGTAAGTACAGTACATGTATCCTCCTAATTAAGTTCGGGTACCCATCGGGTCTTTGAACCTTGGTTTGGAGTTGGGTCCATGTCAAGTAAGGGCATTTACATGGATGGGCCCACTTGAATGGATGGATTAGATCACATGAATTTGTGCCACTTTAATACATTTGTGAGTGTAAATACGCTATCTACGAATGGATTAGATCACAAAAGTGATTGCCACTTTGATACATTTGTGTGTGCACACTCTCTATCTGAATTTCGAAGTGTGAAATTACATGCATATGGTTTAACAAACCTGGTTTGGTTCGGTCCAGTCCGGTTCAGTTCTATTGAGTTGAGTTGAGTTGAGTTGGGTAAGTGGACTCTACAAGTAGAGTCAAGTGGGGCTGCTTGTCGAGTTGAGTTTACTAAGCTGAGCTTGGATTTGAGTCACCTAATTAATTTTAGAATCATAGTCTGAAATAATGAGCCATTAGGTCTGATGTCCAAGTTGACCCAAACTTGGTTAGACCCGATAGGAAGTTGGTCTAAGTCGTCGACTCTTAAATCCATGCCCACTAACCAAAACCATAAACAAAAGTCAGCGGATCATACCCTTAACACCCACCTACCCACCCACCTACCCACATGGCTTGGCCTGCTAAATGGATGGTCAAAGTTGAGAGAATTCGGGATATAAGATGAAGAAAAAAAATAAAGAAAGAAAAGAAAAGGCATAATGCATATTATAACTTTTAATAGTAATATCTCTGTAACTCTTTATTCGAATCGTGCATATAATATATTGTTAGAAACCTATTGAAGTGCTGAAGGAATGGATAGGATTAAAAGAAATTAGTGCAAAATTCATTCCAATGGTTTAGGTATATTAAAACTTTGAAAGGTCATGACTTTGCAACTGGTTATACATTTGGCAAGTATACAATGTCATTGGGAAGCTTTAAACCAACTTTACATTTCGGCTGATACATAAAGCTAATGGCTTTTAAAATATTTTTAAAATAAAAATAATTTAAAAATTAATATCAAATTTTAAGTTAAAATTTATTTTTTTTAATATAATTTTTTTTTTTTTGTTTTACTATTTCAAGGGTTATGTAGTATCTTAAAGTTTTTGTTTAAATTATGTAAAAGTGTTGGAGTTAGTTTAAAAGTAATTTACTATTTTTGGTAAAATTTATTATTTTAGGGAAGTTTACTATTTCAGAAATACTATAAATTTTGAGTTTAGTACTTATATATAGGTCTATTAATAGACCAAGCTCGGCCTACCAAAATTAAAATTTTGAATAAGCTTAGCTCGAAACATTTCAAAATTATGCTGCCCGGCATCATTGACAAACTTATTAATATATGTCATATGAAAAGGATTTTCATAAATAAACTTTCATCAATAATATTACATTCATTTATCATTTAAAAAAAAAATTATTTATCACTGTCCATTCATGGGCTATTTTTTAAGAATAAGATGGGAATATCTTCTCTTTTATCCATGTATCTGCTACATTAATCCGCTATTCAATTTTAGTGGGACAAATCTATACTATTGTTGTCTTAGATGAATTCTACTGCCTGAGGTCAGTTGAGCCTGATTCAAAAACCTAGATAGGCCCAAACCCAGTTATTGATGGCCCACCTAGTTCACCATCACAGTACTGGTAAATCTAGATCAGCCCAAGCAAGATTTAATCCATACTGAATCAGGAATGGGTCAGGGTCGGTCTAGGACAGGAAGCCCATAGAAGTAAATGGGCTAGGCTTGGGTTGAAAGCCTACCCAACCAGCCTGTTCATATTTGTTAGCAATGGGCTGGGCAACATAACATGACCCAACCCAACCAGTAAGCTTAGCCCATTTGGGTTGGGTCTGGCCTTTGGGTATTGGAGGTAAGCTTAGTCCATTTGGTAAATGCGTCGAACTTGCGATGTCTCTAATCCGACAGAAACACCCGACTTCCACAACTTATGGTGGCAAGGAGATCTTATTTTTGAACCTATTGGATGGACCAATGCTTTTCAGGCCCAAAACAAAAGGCCCAGATATTAAAAACCCTGTTGAGCCGCACACACGTTGAACCGAGTTGAGCTTGGCCTAACTCGGATTGGTTCAACCAGCAGGCTACCCCAGCTCGAACTCAACTCGGCTCGGTCCTCGAGTTTAATTGGGCAGCTCAGCTGAGCTTGAGTCAACTCGAGCCAAGTTCAAGCGAAACTTGAGCTCAATCTTTCAAGTCAAGTTTAAATTCAAGCTACAAGCTGAGTTTGTGTTCAGGGTTTTTAATATATAATACATATAATATATAATAAAATTTATTTAAATATATAAATATATACAAAATATTTATATTAAGTGAACCCGATCCAAGTCAAATAGATTCAAACCGAGTCAAGTGCTGAGCTGAGTCGAGTTGAGCTTGATCTAGCTCGGACTTTGGCTCAAAATGTTTTTGAGTTATAAAAAAAAAAATCAGTTCACTTTTTTTTTTTTTTTTTTTAAATGCAGTTAGCTTGTTAGTAGGCACTCCACTGTTAGCCACCCCCTATCGGGAATCAATACCAAGACCTAAGTGTTGAAATGAGGTATCTTTACTCAGTTGAACCCAGTTTCAAGCCGAGTCGAGTCAAGCTTTTCTGAGTAAGTCCAGCAAGTTAACCAAACTAACTCGGTTGGTGTACAGCTCTACTGTTGACCATCTATGGTTAGTGAATCTAGATCATCCTTCTGGTGGGGCCCATCATGTGCATGGACCAGGCAGCCTAGCTATTCAATCCATGGACATCAATGGGCATGGAAATGGCTAACAGTCCTCATTTGTAAGGAAAACAAAATGGAGATAGCCTTTTCTAGTTGATTCCTAATAGGATAATCTCAACCTTTGAATTTGTACGTACAAATTGATGGTTCCTCACTTAATAAGTAATGAAAATAAAAAATGGATGGATAGGATTAACGTTAATTGCAAATGGGTCGATCCACTGGTGTGGCTCAATCCTTAACTCATGGCCTGGAATTGGACATGCTTCAATCCAGCTAGGCCCATTTGACTTTCCACACCATGGTTAAAAAGACTCAACGACTTAAATTGACTCGTTGGCCCTGAGTTGAGTTGACTCGATGTATCGAACAGGATATGATAGTACCGAATCTGAGTCGCCTTCTCTTAAAACCATGTTAAACACTATACTCGGGTTTTGAGTTTTCTCAAGTGGGGCCTCATGGTCCAAATAATCCAAACCATTGATATGTTGCATAACACCATGGATAGTGATGGACTATATCCAAAAATATCCAAGATAGGAAGATCATGTCCGTTAATCATAAACTTTTTAAGTTGAAAGTGGACATTTGTAGTATTTCTCTTTTCGATTTGTAGTCCACCAAATCAAAGGTTGGGGGTCCAACAATCAAGGAAAATACCCACCTTTGGACCCAACAAAAGAGATCAACGGTCTGGACCACCCAACTATAGGCCGCAGTAGCAAAAGTGGGAAACCCGAGTACAAGGCCTCAGGTGGATGATTCTATAACTGCCCCAATATTTTTGGGCGTTGATCTCACCTACCCAGACACGTGGGTTAGCCAACTAACCCTATCTGCACCTAAAAGTTACTTTTCCATGGTAAGTACAATACAGTAAGGGCATTTACATGTATCCTCCCAAGTTCGGGTACCCATCAGGTCTTTGAACCTGGTTTCGAGTTGGGTCCATGTCAAGTAAGGGCACTTACATGGATGGGCTCACTTGAATGGATGGATTAGATCACATGAATGTATGCCATTTTAATACATTTGTGAGTGTAAATATGCTATCTACGAATGGATTAGATCACAAGAATGTGTGCCATTTTAATACATATGTGAGTGTAAATAGGCTATCTACGAATGGATTAGATCACAAAAGTGTATGCTACTTTGATACATTTGTGTGTGCACACTCTTTATCTGCATTTCAAAGTGTGACATTACATACATATGGTTTAGCAAACCAGGTTCGGTTCGGTTCTATTGAGTTGAGTTGAGTTGGGTAAGTGGACTATATAAGTCAAGCCAGGAGGGGCTGCTTGTCAAGTTGAGTTTACTAAGCTAAGCTTGGATTCGAGTCACCTAGTTAATTTTAGAATCATAGTCTGAAATAATGAGCCATTAGGTCTCATGATGTCCAAGTTGACCCAAACTTGGTTAGACCCCATAGGAGGTTGGTCTAAGTCGTCACTCTTAAATCCATACCCACTAACCAAAACCATAAACAAAAGTCAACCGATCAAACCCTTAACTCGAAGTCACCCACACACCCACTCGCATGGGTTGGCCAGCTAAATGGATGGTCAAAGTTGAGAGAATTCAGTATATAAGATGAAGAAAAAAATAAAGAAAGAAAAGAAAAGGCATAATGCATATTGTAACTTTTGATAGTAATATCTTTGTAACTCTTTATTCGCATCGTGCAATATATTATAATATATTGTTAGAAACCTATTGATCGAATTTTGCATATCAGCCAATTTCTTTCAATGATTTTTCAAAATAAGGTCATTTTAAGTGTTGATTTTAATTTTAAAGTTAGATTTTACTATTTTTAAAGTATTATAGAGTTGAAGAAATCCAATTATAGGCATATGAAAGAATTTGAGATGATTTAAACTTGTTTACTAATTTTAATAAGTTACTATTTTAGAAATGTTTTTTATTTTGGAGAAGTTATGAAAAGTTTAAAGCTTATATAAGTTACATGAAAATATTTTGTAAACAAGCATTAGTCATTAATGTTAATAATATTTTCTTTTTAAGAAATCTTTTACTTTATTATTTATCATTTCTTTTTGGATTTAAGGTTTAGCATAATAGAATGAGACAGTGATCACTTCTTCATCTTTCCACTTTGCACTCATTGGCCAGTTGCTATCAAAGTAAGGTTTTTTCTTAAAATAAATTGCTTCGAGCAATGAATTAAGGGACAAATAATCATTTCCATGATACTCTAGGCAATCAAGCATTAATTAGCCAAATTTTATACTCTTACATTCAATGCGGGAGATGTGAATGAAGATTGACCTGATAAATAAGGCCAGGATCGTAAATATATTTGTGGCAACGGACAACCCATGGTCATCGAAGGGCTTATGATTAGCTAACTCAGGCGACAATCCTATGATTCGAATGCTTTTTCATTAATGATATGTTGAGAGACTTTTACCGGTCAAGTTCTTTTTGAAAAATCCACAGCATGTGTGATGCAGGACAATTAACCACTTGTTCTAAAAGCTCGAACTGATAGAGCATGGTGAATTAATCCATTTATCTCATTGCCTAGGCCCTACATCGCATGATTTAGGACATTGGTCAAACTCCCCTCGTGGGTCCCATATCATATAGGTATCGCCTCACATGGGCTGCCCATGCCAAGTGTGCCCCTGCATCTCACATGCTACCCCACTCAAGTCTGGTGTGAAAATACCCATGCATTAATATGCCATCACACCAAGAAGATTAATTGCTCCAAACATGCATCAACATGTGCTCACACCAAGAGGATTCCGCTATCGGATTGCTTAATGGATCGATAGATAAATTGATGGTCAATTTGAATAAAGTTCCAAGTTAAAACCTTAATTGATGTATAGATTAATAGAAGGTATTGATGAATCAAATAATATAAATGCATTGATGGTTAAAGAGGTGGAAACTTTCATGTAATCCCACTGAGTTGTATAAAGATTGCAAACTCTTTATTGCCAAAGAAGTAGAGATTGATACACCAAATACAGAGAAATAAAGGAAACATAAGGTGAGATTTCATTTTATAAGGTTCTATTTTATTAATCAATGATATTGGACTTCGACATGTAAACATTCATCATCATCAGTTAATACCAAAACTCAATGATGGAGTTTAGTTTTTCAGGTAGAGAGGTCTAATGTAAAACAAGTCAAAGGAAAGTATATAAGCAAATAAGATTGAGAACTTGATGGGGCAATAGCAGCAATGAGCCATATGGTAGCAATGGCCCATATAGCTTTAGATGTTGTAAGAAACAGAGGCAAAGGCTAGTCAGCCCATCCTAACTGACTTTGGGTTGGGCTTGGACCTACTTGATGGGAATTTTCTCCTTATTGCTGGGTTCGATGAAATCAAACCAGTTTCGATATCATCGATAATTGCTGGGATTTTCACCGCTGGTCGTTGGACAGTTTTTTGGTCCCGTCGATATCATCAATAGGACTTCAAATGATATCGAGGTTGTCATCGAGAGTGGTTCCATAACATCGATAATTGTTAAAACTTTTCACCCCTGGTCGCTGGACAGTTTTGGTCCTGTTTCGATATCATTGAAGGATTGTCGATGATATCGAAGCTGTTATCGAGAGCCCGTCGATATTATCGAAGAGTTCCGCAGATGCGATTGCGGAAATGCAGATTTTACGGATTTTGTTTCCTAGCTATTTGGATTTTACCTCTTTCTATTCTTATATAAAGGGGTGTATGCAGGATTGGGGTTGTATTCCAGGGTATTTTAGGGTTTCCTAAAGGTACTCTAAGAGGGCCTAGGGCTATCAAAAGGTGTGAGAAAGGGAGGAAGCTTGTGAAAGGGAGGCTATGCACGTAGAGGTGATCTACCATATCTAGCACTTCTACATCCTCGTAATCGGTGAGATCTCTTCGTCTTATTTGTTTCTCTTATTATTTATCCACTCCTGCGTGAGTGAAGAAGGTTTGATCTAAGCGGTGTATGATGTGATCGGTTGTAACGTTCTGCTTTATAGTGGATTGTTAATCTGGATGAGGTCCCATGGTTTTTACCTCTTTGAGGATTTTCCACTTAAAAATCCCTGGTGTAGTGTGGTTTATGTTTTGATTTAGTTCATTGCATTATTATTCCATAATTCTGGTTTGTTTCGGGAGGCTAGATCATAAGGTTTTGTGCAAAGCCCCCAGTAAAGTGGTATTAAAGCTAAGTTTATTGAACGGGTAAGATCGATTTTGAATTATGGAAGGTGGCACGTCAAGGATGATAAGCCTCAATGGTTCTAACTAGACCATATGGAAGGCTAAGATGGAGGACTTGCTTTATTGCAAGAATTTATATTCTCCAATTTTATGTATATTAGTAAAATTCAAGGATATGTCTGATGATGATTGGAAGAAGATGGACCGAAAGGCAGTGGGGTTTATTAGACAATGGCTGGATGATTCTGTATTCCACCATGTGTCTACGAAAACCTCAGCCGTTAGCCTATGACTGAAATTGGAAGGGCTGTATGAGAGGAAGACAGCCGGTAATAAGATTTTCTTGATACGACGATTTGTGAATCTCAATTTCAAGGATGGTGGTTCTGTGGCCGAGCACATGAACGAGGCCAGCAATATAGTGAACCAGCTCTCTGCTATGAAGATGGTCCTAAATGATGAATTACAAGCAATGTTATTGCTTAGTTCATTGCCTGACAGTTGGGAAACATTGGTGGTGTCTCTAAGTAACTCCGCACTAGACGGAAAGATATCCATGGAAGAGGTAACCAGTTGTTTCTTCAATGAGGAGACAAGGAAGAAGTCTCAGGGGTCTACTCAGCAAGAGGCCCTTGTGACACAGGAATGAAGGAGAGGAAAGAACAGGAAGGGCGGGAAGGCCTGAGATAAATCAAGAGGCAAGTCGAGTACCAGGAAGGATGTTGATTGCTGGAATTGTGACAAGAAGGGCCACTACAAACATGAATGTCGTGGTAAGAAGAACGACAAGAAAGGAAAAGGAAAGGAGAAGGAAGTGAATTAGATTCCACTGCGATCGCTTCAGATGGCGACGTTATAATTATTCTTTCAGCAGATCATGATATATGTCTTACGGTTACGGGTCAGGATATCGACTGGGTGATAGACTCGAGAGCTTCTTTTCATGCGACTCCAGGCAGGGACTTCTTCACAAGCTACAAATCAGGTGATTATGGGACCGTGAATATGAAAAATTCTGGCGTATCGAAGATCGTAAGGGTCGGTGATATTTGTGTGAAGACCGATGTGGGTTTCACATTGGTTCTCAGGGATGTGAAGCATATCCCAGACCTTCGCCTCAACTTGATGTCGACGGGAAGGCTGGATGATGATGGCTATGAAAGCCGGTTTGCTGGTGGACGCTGGAAGCTCATCAAGGGTTCGTTGATCGCAACCAGAGGAAAGAAGTATTATACCCTTTATAAGGCAAATGTCAGTGTATGTGAGGGTGGGTTGAACACAGCAGAAGATTCAGCTATTGACATGTGGCGTAGGCGTCTAGGCCACATGAGTGAAAAAAGGCTTCAGCTACTAGTGAGGAGGCGGCTCCTTCCAGACGTAACAGGTACACCTCTCAAAACTTATTTTGATTGTTTATCAGGGAAACAACATAGAGTTTCATTCGTTAAAACTGCTTCTCATGTTAATAAAGTGCATGCATTAGATTTGGTTTATTCTGATGTTTGTGGTCCTATGAGGACAAAAACCTTGGGTGAGGTATTGTATTTTGTCACTTTCATAAATGATGCATCTAGGATGGTTTGGGTTTATACTTTGAAATCTAAGGACGAGATCTTTGGTATGTTTAAATTATTTCATGTTATGGTTGAAAGAGAGACAGGTAGATCATTGAAATGCGTCCTCACTGAAAATGGTGGTGAATACATTGGCGACTTTCATGAGTACTACAAGTCCTTGGGTATACGGCATGAACAGACGGTTCCGAAGACCCCCCATCATAATGGTGTAGCTGAGCGAATGAATCGCATCATTGTAGAGAGAATCAAATGCATGTTATCCCATGCGAAGTTGCCCAAGACGTTCTGGGGAGAAGCAATGCACACGGCGATGCATTTGATAAATAGGTCTTCATCAGCCTCGTTGAATGGAGAAATACCTGAGAAGGTGTGGACTAGACATGATCCATCGTACAGTCATCTCAGGGTGTTTGGATGCAGAGCATCCGTTCACATACTAAAGGACGAGAGGTCCAAGCTCGATATGAAGATCAGGCAGTGTGTGTTCTTGGGTACGGTGATGAAAAATTCTGTTACAGATTGTGGGATCTGACTGAGAAGAAGCTCGTCAGGAATAGAGATGTGGTTTTCTTTGAAGATTAGTGTATAGAAGACATTAGTAAGCCAGAGAAGAACTAGCCTAGTTCAGGTGAGCTAGAGGACATAGATCCAATTATTCCTCCCGTTAAGCTTGATAACGGGGGAGTACAGTAAAGTGCAGAGGACGAGAGAGTTCCTACAGTAGATGGACCGGGGGAGCAGCCCCCACTTGATCCACCTGCTGAGCCACAGGTGAGGAGGTCATCCAAGGACAGACAGCCGTCCAAGAGGTACTCGTCGCATAAGTACATTATGCTCACTGATGGGGGAGAGCTAGAAGATTATTTTGAGGCTCTAGCCGACAAGCATAAGGGGGAGTGGTTGAAAGCTATGCAAGAGGAGATGGAATCCTTGCATAAGAACCACACCTATGATATGGTGAAATTGCCTAAGGGCAAGAAAGCTTTGAGCAACAAGTGAGTGTTCAAAAAGAAGATTGAGCAGAAGAATTCACAGAAGAGGTTCAAGACCAGACTTGTGGTGAAAGGATTTGGTCAAAGGAAAGGTATAGACTTCGAGAAGATATTCTCACCAGTTGTGAAGATGACATCCATATGGGTGTTGCTTGGGTTGGCGGCTAACATGGATCTGGAGATAGAACAGTTAGATGTTAAAACTGCCTTTCTCCATGGTGACCTGGAAGAAAAGATCTACATACACCAAACAGAGGGTTTCGAAGTCAAGGGCAAAGAGCATATGGTATGTAGGCTGAGGAAGAGTTTGTATGGGCTGAAACAAGCTCCACGGTAATGGTACAAGAACTTCGACTCGTTCATGTTATAGCATGGATATGACAGAACGGAGTCGGACCACGATGTGTTCACGCGCAAGTTCTCAGATGGTGATTTCTTAGTTCTGCTTTATATGTTGATGACATGCTCATCATGGGAAAAGACATCAAGAAGATCAACAGGCTGAAACAGGAGTTGGGCAAGTTGTTTGCGATGAAAGACTTGGGCCCGACTAAATAGATCCTAGGAATGAAGGTAACCTGTGACAGAAGCAGCAGGAAGCTTTGGCTGTCACAAGAGTGGTATATTGAGAAAGTCCTAAAGTGGTTCAATATGAATGCAGCGAACTCAGTCAGTATTCCACTAGATGGCCACTTCAGATTGAGCGACAGGCAGTGTCCCAAGACGAAAGCAAAGGTGGAAGAGATGCAGAAGATACCCTATGCATCAGCAGTAGGAAGTTTGATGTATGCTATAGTGTGTACACGCCCAGACATAGCATTTGCGGTTGGTGTTGTCAGCCGGTATCTTTCCAATCCTGACAAAAAGCATTGGGCAACGATGAAGTGGATACTGCCGTATCTAAGAGGCTCATCCAAGTTGAGCCTATGCTATGGTGATGGAAAACCTATGTTAGAGGGCTATACAGATGCAAATATGGTAGGTGACATAAACTCTAGGAAGTCTACATCGGAGTTCATGTTCACGTTTGCAGGGGGACAGGTTTTTTGGCAGAGCAAGCTACAGAAGGTCGTAGCATTGTCGATAACAAAGGCCGTGTACATTGCAGTCACAGAGGCATGTAAAGAGATGCTTTGGATGAAGATGTTTCTACAGAAACTTAGCATGAAGCAGGAGCAGCACGTGGTCTATTGCGATAGTCAAAGTACAATACACTTAAGCAAGAATTCAAGTCAGCACTCCAAGTCGAAGCACATAGAGATTCTGTATCTTTGGATCAGGGATACTTTGGAATAGAAGGTGTTACAGCTTGAGAAGGTCCACACGGATGATAATGGGTCAGACATGATGACCAAGGCTTTGCTCAAGGACAAGTTTGAGGTTTGTAGAAATCGGGTTTGCTTGAAGAAGGTGGATTCCTCTTGAGTCGAAAAGGGGGAGATTTGATGAGAATTTTCTCCTCATTGCTGAGTTTGATGAAATCGAACCAGTTTCGATATCATCGATAATTGCTGAATTTTTCATCGCTGGTCGCTGGACAATTTTTTGGTCCTGTCGATATCATCGATAGGACTTTAGATGATATCGAGACTGTCATCGAGAGTGGTTTGATGACATCAATAATTGTTGAAACTTTTCACCCTTGGTCGCTGGACAGTTTTAGTCCTGTTTCGATATCATCGAAGGGCTGTCGATGATATCGAAGCTGTTATTGAGAGCCTGTCGATATCATCGAAAAGTTTTGCAGATGCGATTGCGGAAACGCAGATTTTGTGGATTTTATTTCCTATTTGGATTCTACCTCTTTCTATTCTTATATAAATGGGTGTATGCGGGATTGGGGTGCATTTTAGGGTATTTTAGGGTTTCCTAAAGGTACTCCAAGAGGGCCTATGACTATCAAAAGGTGTGAGAGAGAGAGAAAGAGAGAAAGGAAGCTTGTGGAAGGGAGGCTATGCACGTAGAGGTGATCTACCATATCTCAGCACTTCCACGTCCTCGTAATCAGTGAGATCTCTCCGTCTTCTTTGTTTCTCTTATTGTTTATCCACTCCTGCGTGGGTGAAGAAGGTTTGATCCAAGCAGTGTGTGCTTGTGATTGATTGTAACGTTCCGCTTTATAGTGGATTGTTGATCTAGACAAGGTCCCATGGTTTTTACCTCTTTAAGCGTTTTTCACGTAAAAATCCCTGGTGTGGTGTGGTTTATGTTTTGATTTAGTTCATTGCATTATTATTCCATAATTCTGGTTTGTTTCAGGAGGCTAGATCCTAAAGTTTTGTGCAAGGCCCCCAACACTACTAGCTCTATTGGAGGGCTAAGCTTGGACCTCACATACTTAACCCAATCAATTTTCAGGTTAGGCTTAGGCTTAAGTCATTCTAGTGTGGCCCGGCTTAACTTTATAGGTATGTATGTTATTAGAGCTAGGCATGGGACGACTTGACTCGGCAAACTCGTTAAGACTCAACTCGACCCGAACCGAGTGGGTGAGTCGATCCGAATCGAGTTGACTTCGTCCAATCTGAAATCAAACCGAGTTGAGTTCGGTCACCAAGTAACTTGACTCGACTCAACCCAAAATCCGACTCGGTACTAACCCGATTCGATTGAAACCCGACTCATACATATATTAAAATAAAAATAAAACTCTCAGATTTGACATTTCAGATTTGAGATACCCGCCGCGCCCAACCCAACTTGGTACCTATGACTGGATTGGACTCAATCCGGGATAGTCCAGGCCAGACTCAAACTTGGATCGCGTCAGGCATGCTAGACTCGGTACCGAGTCAGGTCGAGTTCAAGTAGGTCTATTTCAGAATTGGGTCAAGTCGGGTCAGCCCTAACTCGGTCGGACTAGACTCGATGCCCATCTCCATATGTTATAGCCCATTAATGTACCATTACAGTCATCAATTAGTCAATGTATCCATCTTCAATTCTAGACCCTTGGTTTAGTGCCTCTAAAATCCTCATTTCTTTGTGCACCTGTGGCCCACTTGATCAAATAAATTAATATGAATTTTTATCAATTTTTGGGATGGGTAGGGCTGACTGCAGTCAAGCCCAATGGATTTTTGGGCTCGGAACCTGCGCTGCACAGATCGCCTATGCCTGGGCCCAGCCCACTGCCTACCCTAAGTACAAGGCACTAGCTTCTCACAAGTGGCAACTCCGTACAAGTGAGTGAGATCCAAGCTGCCCATCAGGTGGATCCCACTTCGTAGAGAAATTCTCCCAAAAACCAGCACTGCCCCGCATATCATGTGGGCCACAGATGTACAAAAATGTATGGATAAATCAACCAACGGTCCATATGCCTGTGCCCTACCTGATAACTGTACGAACCTGATTTTTGGACCCGATCGTCATCATTGCCGGATACACCTGTCCATTGTCCTGGATCCTGCATACACATGTCACATTGGCACATGAGCGGCGAAAACTCCATTCCTTGAGTGGTGACCAAAGAACCCGGATCCACCGAAGAGGGTGGGACCCCTGACGTAGGGCCCACATTGATGTATGTGACTACATCCACACTGTCCATCCATATTAAAAGCTCATTTTAGGGCATGATCCAAAAAATGAACCAGTTCGAAATCCCAGATGGACCATAATACAGGAAACAACGGTAATTGACTATTAAACACTTTTTGTGGGCCACAAAAGATTTGGATCAAGATGATATTTGTTGGGTCTCTTCATGTAGGTGTTTGTAACCTTACCAACAGGTTGGATGACAAATAAAAATTCATGTGGAATCCATGAAGTTTTTAATGGTGGGGATTCAATCACGATTATTTCCTATGGTGTGGTCCACCTAAATTTGAGTCAGCTTCATTTTTATGGATCACCTAACCCGCTTCGAGTGCATGCTCGGATTCCTCGGACGTATGGCCCACCTAGAAAGCGACCCACAACCACTAGACTGGTCGACGTTGATTAACCGTTGAGTCGATGTATCACATGCTTACCTTCTTCAACTCTCTCCATACATTGATTTTACTAAAACAATAAATAAGTGTCTATTTAAGAGAAGTAAGGAATGTGGTGACAGTTCATAGCAAAAATGTCGATCGAAGCCAATGGAAAAAAGACGGTGTGCGTTACCGGAGCCGCTGGATACATGGCATCATTGCTTGTGAAGCAGTTGCTGGAGAGTGGATACGCCGTCCATGCTACCGTTAGGGACCCAGGTCTGTTTTCAACGTCTCTGATTACATCCATGATTTTTATTTTTTTATTTTTTTCTTCTTTAATTCTTGTTGTGAGTTGTGAAGATTTTGGTACTCCTGGCAAGTAGAGTCTTACAGTTCTTCATTGGAATTTTGAGAATGGTTTTGGGGCTCTTCAACCTTACACCTGGCACAGCTGCGTGGATATCCAGACCGTCCAAGTTACTGACCTTATTGCAGGGATTGAACAGATGAGATTTTGTCTGATTTTTCAATTAAAATCTGAACCATTCACTATTTGACATTTTACCGTTCATTTGATGGGCATAATTGGGATGGTTAGGATTGGTCAGTGTGACTCTGGTCATATGCTCCATCCATACTGCTTGTAATTTTGGATGGTAGACAGGACAGGATGTGGGTTGCTACCTGACTCTCATTTCAGATGTGGTGATCTGACATGGCGGGATTTAATTAGATTATTTTTAGATAAAAGGTTGGTCATGGCGGAATTTTTCTGGACAGTAGTATACCGTTTGAAGTAGAAATCATGCTTGAAAATTATAAAGTCAAAATACATACTCGACTTGAATCCCACTAAATCAAAGAGAGGGATTTAGGTTTACAGTATTTAATTTATGTTCATCCAGTTTAACCTATATCTGACATGCGCATATAACTCAATCCTATTATATTAAACAATCATGTATTTCTGTATAATAATATATAACTGTTACATGAAAGGAACTTTGACCATTGACATTTTAAGATGGGTGCATATTTGATTAGTCCTAGTGAACACCCAGTTTCATCAAGCTCTCATTTAATTGGCCCATTATGACGTATTTAGTATATCCATGCAGCATATCCTCTCTTTTTTTCAAGTTTACCACACTATAGAAAGTAGCAGGGACACTACCATTGAAACCTTCCTATAGCTTACTATGGTGTTTATTTGACATCCAACCTATTCATAGGGCCAAATAGATATGGATGATTGAAAATATAAATATCAACTTGATCCAAACCTTCTGTTGCCCTCGTTAAGTTTTCAATGGCCGACATTCAATCCCCAGTACTTTTCTTGGTGTGGTCTATTTGGAATTTGGATATGCGTCATTTTTTGGGCTCATATTGATGCAGGGATGAACTTGATGAGGTCGATCACCATCTTCCTCAAGGATAACTACTCCGAATCTATGTACCTTCTCTAGACCCGTCACATAAACTTCTCCAATCCACGAGTAAAGAAAGTAAGAAAATTAGAAATATATTCTATAAAATTTGTAATTCGATTGATGAATGACTATGTGTCACCAGACACAAATAAAAATTCTAAATAAATTTTTTCTAAAAGAGTCCTAGCATAATTATAAATTTTTTCTAAAATGAAAAAAAAAAAAAAACAAAAACAAAAACCCTAAAAATAGAAAAATATTAAAGAATTCGAAATTACTAAAAATTCATTTTTGAGCTGAAAGCACACATTTTCTGTCGTAACCGACAGATGCGAACAACCATGTGGGTCGGTTCACTTTCAGATAGCCTGTTTCAATAAAGATTGATAAGTTGTGCACCCCATAACGATACTCATACCTGGATCAAAAGTTACAATCAATTTATAGTACACCTTCAATTTACAATACACCTTCTTTTGGCCCAACCATGTTAAGAGCGTATCAGTGACATGTTCTACATCACATATATAAAATGATCTTCCAATGGGCAAACACCTTAGTTCATGGTGGGGCCCAAAAAAGTTGGTGGACTCAACACACCCCATGCAATCTGATTCTGCACGGAACCGTGGATGAAATGACACCACGTCACATGAGAGTTACCCTATGCCAATTGCTTTGTTCTCTTCCTAATAAGGTTGTACACAAGCCAAGCTAGCTCGAAAAGCTCACTCGGCTTGGCTCGATCTAGCTTGATTTAACATGACTTGAACGATAACTCAGGGCGAGCCAAGCTTTATATGACCCAACTCGTTTTGAAAACAAGCCAAGTTCAAACATAGGAAAGTTTGACTCAACTCGACTTGAATATATATATATATATATATATATATATATATATATATATATATATATATATATATATATATATATATATATATATATATATATATTAAAAAGATTAAAACATAAACCTTACCCTACCCATCCTTCCCTCTTACCATTTCCCTTCCTTACCTAACTCGTCGCACTCGAGCTCTTCTCTCCCTCTCTCTCTCTCTCTTAGCACCAACAACAAGATACCTTTTATGACTCTATCTAATATTATATATTTGTTTATATTATTAATTAAATATTTGATTTGGGGGTTGGGTTAGTTGGGTTGGATTGCTGGGTTGAGTCGGGTGCGGGTTGGGGTTTGGGTCAGGTTGGGAGCAAGCTCGACTCAACTCGAGATAAGCTTGCCCACTAGCTCGCCTTGAGCTTAACTTGAAATTTTTGGCAAACAAGCCAATCTTCAATAGTAAGCTCGAGGAGCTCGAACTCGATAAGAGCATGGACAAACCAAGCCAAGCTTGGCCCACCTCGACTCCACTAGGCTCGATGTACAACCCCACTTCCCAGTAAGGACCACCATGCATCATTTGGCTTGTACGTCAATACGGACTGCCCAATCGTGGGACCATTTGTGGATGGACCATGGCTCGAAAATTCACTCTATGGGACGACCAGACCATCTGATTCCGTCTATTTAATACGGACCACTGAGCATTTTTCCTTTTAACCTTACATTTTTTGGCCACCAATCGGACATTATAGTGTAATTTTCAATCCATGATTAATCTAGAGAGTGTAGTCACAAAGTGGATGGTCTCGATTGACTTACATACCTACCAGGCATGCGATGAATGAGTTGCCATAGCTTAGTAATTTATGGCAGACTTACACCCGAGTCTTACAAAACGATGCATGTGGGAGCACCATCATCCTTATCATCAAGCACCTTATGTCCGTACATGTCGAACACGTGTGAGGTATCCAGTCATTTGCCAGTTGGACCCCACGTCGAGGCAATACCCAAAAACTACCATGATCAAATGATCCTAGCCACATTTTTTAGGATTTTTTATTATTAGAATGAACGGCTACAAAAACATTTCAACGGCTGTTCAACATTCCATGTGTGGCACGTGTACGGACACAGAGTAGTCAGTTAACATTGATCAAAACTCATAGTAGAGATGTGCAAGGCCCACCTAAACAGCTTGATTCCCCCAAAGACATTGTGGCCCACTTATAACAACCGTTAGATCATGATCATGATCTAGTGGCCGTGGATCTTGTATACACTGGAAGTCAGGTTTATATGCTACATCTCATCAACGTTTCTCTGGTGCAGCTAACCAATCCAAGGTGGCCCACCTCTTAGCTCTACAAGGTTCTGGTGATCTCAAACTTTTCAGGGCAGATCTTACCGATGAAGGCAGCTTTGATGATGCTGTGAACGGCTGCGATGTCGTCTTTCACGTGGCCACTCCGGTGCACTTCGAGTCCAAAGATCCAGAGGTAACCGAAGGAGCAATTCCACCACAAAATCAGCTACACCATACACATGGCACCTGCTAATGATCATCATGACCGTTGATTTGATGGGCCATAACCTGAAAATGTGTGGTCTGTGCAGCTGTAACAGATCTGTGGCCCACTAAATGGGCCAGTGACATTTTCAGCAGTGGCCCATCAACGTGGTGGCCAACATATTTACGGTCCTGATCATCAGCATATTTACGACATGCCCAGACTGTCCCAACCATAGATGTCACCTTGATCTTGTGGCCCACTTCATGAAGGGCCCATAGGCCCAAAAACTAACAGTAAAATTATATTGGACCATCAGATCAGTAGGCTGCAAATAAACATGCTGAGTAGATTCAATTCCATAGTCGACTTGATAGAGATGGTTTGGATGCGTTAAGGCCACAAGATTAACGGTTGTAATTACCATACAAAGTACTAATCATGTTTTAGCATTATAATTTATTTGTTTTCTCCTTTATTTTTCTAGAATGACATGATCAAGCCTGCAATCCAAGGTACATTGAACGTTCTGAAATCATGCAAGAAAGCAAAGGTGAGGCGGGTCGTCTTGACATCATCGGCAGCGGCCGTGTCGATAAATAAACTCACCGGAACGGGCCATGTCGTCGACGAAGAGAGCTGGACGGACGTCGAGTTTTTGGCTAATGAGAAGCCACCAACTTGGGTAAGCCTTGTTCTTCGACTCGTCCAGCTCAGTTCAGCTCGACTCGGTCAGACTCGGTGCAGACCATCGACTTGGAAGAGTCTAGTTGTGACTCATCCGAGTCAACTCTACTCGATCGTCAACCCCAACTCGGGTGACCGACAACTACTCAAAGACCGAGTTGAACTGAGTCACCGAGTCATTTAGGCTTGTTACTACCCAAATCCAGTCCGATTGTATGGTTTGAAGCATGGACATTGGAGACTACTTTTTGCATGCTTTGAACCATACAATCAATCTGGATTTTGGAGAGTGGCCTCTTTGAGAGGTCGCCGTTCTAATGGACGGTCCAGATCAATGATCGCATTCATCGATGTGTGTAAATAGAGGCCAGTGAAGGTTTACATTCTTCGCAAACCATTATATGAAGGCTAATAAAATCCTTCAGCTATCTAAGCATACAAGGGCTTGCCTGATTCTGTACATTGTAGGGTTACCCAATGTCAAAAGCATTGGCAGAGAAGGCGGCATGGAATTTTGCTGAGGAAAACAACATCGACCTCATCACCATTGTTCCCGTTCTCATGGCGGGCCGCTCGCTGACTCCAGCGGTCCCCAGCAGCATCTGTCTCGCTATGTCATTGCTCACAGGTGGGAAATTACGAAAGCATGTACATTTTCATGTGCAGCCATGAGAAAGTCCTTAAGCTCATTTGAGTCCACCCGACAACTCAGCTGCATCGATTCAACTCAGTCTAACTTTAGTCGAGTCACCATTATGATAACTCACCTTAACTAAATGGCTGCAGAAAACAGTAATTAGTATTGATCTCTTCTCCAACAACCGTTTCAACTCAAACCCAACTGGCCTAATCAACTCAAAATAACTTAATCTATCTTTTTGTGCGATACATGAGAGTGATGACTAACATACATGATTCAAATCATCTATGATGTAGACTCTATGATATATTGCATTCAAGATCAGAACTGCCCATGCATAAAACATAGGACCAACTTGCTGAGTGGTCCACTGATTGGATCCGTCCATGTTGTGGACTCTATATTATGTGGGCCACGGTATCAAAATTACAATGAATGGATGATTTTAATTATTATCATCTTTAAATGAATTTTGAGTAGCGACTGTACACTTTATTTTACTAGTGTTATTTCGGTAGTTACAAGTGTTATTTTATATATAGATATTTGATTTCATGTATTAAACTACTAGCTATAGGTATTTAGAGGTGTACACGAGTTGATCCGAGTCGAGCTTGGCACAGCTTGACTTGGCTCGGCCGCTAGCTAACCACAGCTCAAACTCAGCTCGGCTCGATCCCCGAGCCTGACTGGCTAGCTCAGCTCGGTTCGGTTAGCAGCTCGGGCCAGTTCGAGCCAAGATTGAGCCAAGTTCGCCTGTGTAGCATTTCCACAAACACATAGACTGCACCTTCAAAATCTCACTGTATGTAAAATGGTGGCAGCAGTTTTACAAGTATTTCATCAAACACCTTGTAGGCAACATCAAAATCAAGAAAAAACATATTTGTTTCATATACATACCTTCCTTGCCACCAGCCGACACTTCGTTGAGTCATTTTATCAAACACTTGGTGAGCAAAATCAATACCAATGTAAAAGAGTCACAAACTACTTCGATCCGAGTTCGATTCGAGCTGGCGTTCGATCCGAGTCGAGTCGACCTCGGCCAAGCTCGGTTCAAAAAAATTTTCAAGCTAAAATAATCAGCTCAACGTGGCTCGAACTCAATTCCGAACCGAGTTGAATCAAGCTTTTTCGAGTCGAGTCAAGCGAGCTAACCGAGCTAAATCGGTTCGTGTACAGCCCTATAGGTATTAACCCAAATCAATAGACTTGAGTATTCAATAACTCGGGTCGGGCTTGGCCCGATTATTCCTTGGGCGGACTCCTCTTGAGATTGGGCTGGCTTAAGTCAAACTTCAACCTGACCCACCTGAGTTGCACCCTTAGTCCTTGGTGCCACTGTATATGCACAAGGTTGATATATAGTGGTTTATTTTACAAAATAAAGGGAATTTTTTGTTCTTTATTAATATCATCTTCCAGCCGAGTCACCTGTATACACTACTGTACACGCAAGCTTTGTGTATATGTTTGTAATCTAATAGCAAAATGGACCACTAGGAGAGTTACAATGACATGCTCATCACATGGGTTTTGGTTTTTGTAGGGAATGATTTTCTGATCAACGGTTTGAAAGGCATGCAATTGCTCTCTGGATCAATATCGCTCGCGCATGTAGAGGACGTTTGCCGGGCCCACATATTTGTAGCCGAGAACGAATCAGCCTCTGGCCGATACATATGCTGCCCGATCAACACATGCGTGACAGAACTGGCGAAATTACTCTCAAAGAGATACCCACAATACAAAGTCCCAACTGAGTAAGATTCATTCTTGGGAACAGATTTCTATTACACTCATCATAGGAATGATCTTCCATGATTTCTCATGTCCAAAAGCAATAATGGACTACCAGGACCAGGGCTGTACCACTGGACCCAACTCTATTTTAAAGGATTCAGGTCCAATTCCCAGACCCGTTTAGCATCCATACACCTAGTTCAATGTTATAGTTTCATGATTTTGATTCAAAATACTTAAGGTCGCACATGAATGCATGTATAAATGAACTATGGTCTTGTATAAAATCCAACATCTGCCATTGCCAAACACTCTTTAGCTGATACATCAGTCTTATAAAATTGCAGCTATGGAGATTTTCCAGCGAAACCCAAGTTGAGCATCTCTTCAGAGAAGCTGATCAAATCAGGATTCACCTTCAAGTACAAGATCGAAGAGATTTACGATGAATCCATCGAGTATTTCAAAGATGTTGGGCTGTTGGCAAAATGAGGACTAGACTCTTCTTCCAAGTTCCAGGTTTAGTTTGCGATAAGCTTTCCTTCTTGTGGGATGATCATCGGCTTAGGAATGGCAGTAATTCCTAGTTACTGCCTGTTTTAGGTGACATTTTAAGATGGTTATTTCATCACCATTAGTATGTTAGTAAGATCTTTGTTATGCGTATGTACTAAAAGACCGATCGAATCAACCCATGGAGCTAACCTTGTTCAGGAAAGCAATGAAGAAAATGAATAACTTTCTGAATCCCACTGATCAGATATAACCCAAATCACCTGATGGCCCCACCTTTTGATGGGGATGTCAAGCAGGATGTGTACCAGATGAGTATCCTCTTACAAGGGATTGCTGAAAATATGGCATGATCAGAGGGAAATGATTATCTTACCCACATGGGTAGGGAAAACAGGCTAACTCAGGCCATTGATCAGTTCACCAAGTATGCATCCAACCACCTCTGAAGACCAATCAAAAGGCCGAGTAGCCCCTTTTATCACTCATGGACGGTTAAGATTAGGAGGGCCCCATGATGACAGATGCCCATTAATAGTTTCTCAAATTCATCCAAAAGAGAAGAATACAATGAGGAAAAAGAGGCAAAATTTTTCATTTTCACTTGAAAGCAAAAGGATAATTACAGAAAAATGGCTATGTTACAATGAAGTTAAGATGTATGGGAGACCTTGAATAGAATCCCATCTCTCTCAGAAAGGAGTAGTTACACAATGTGCAGGCATGAGTTTAAACAGTACACATGGACTTGAGTTTCTACAAGTGGGACCCATGGTTCAGTGAGCCAAATCTTTGATGTGTGGGCAGTTGGCACTCACCCTGGATGGACCGGACCATGCACTTAAATTCCGCTAGACTGGATGATCATAACTGTAGAATGTTTAGCCTCTCTTTTCATTTGAATGGGAACTGTTTCTGTATTTTCTTTCTGGGCAAGGGCCATCCGTTAGTGAGGACCATGTATCAATGGCTTGGATCGCTGAACCATGGACCCAACTTGCACAAACTGAACGCCTGAACGGTGCTGAATAAATGTTAGGGGGTCTGCGCATTGTGTAATTTCTCCTTTAAAAAACCAGAAATCTATCTTCTAGTTACTTTGAAATGCGTAAAGGTCACAACAAAAAATAAAAGGGAGGAGAAAAGAAGAACCTTTATCAAACATCAGGCAGATCCGTCATGCTGCTGATCGAGTCCTCTCTTTGATGATTCCCATTTGGAACATGGACATCAGTTTGGTCTATATCGATTATGACTTCCTCCAATGAAACCACTGAAGCGTGTTTGTGATGCTTCCGATTCTGGCGCAGCTTAACAATCCGAGTGAGCGCCTGAACAATGTCCCTCATGGAAGGCCGTTTCCTCGCTATGGGGTTGATGCATTTGTACGCAAGGGCTGCCATGTCGTTCAGTTCTTGAATGTCATATTTCCCATCAAGACGGGAATCCGCAATTTCCTCCCACCCAACTCTCCCTTCAGTATTTATTGCTGCCTATTTGGGGGAAGATATTGCATAACAGATTACATACAGAGAGTACATGAGTGCACACGCATGCATACATACATATAAAAAAAGCAAATGTTTATGCGCATATTTATATATACATATACGTATGTACATGCACACATACATGTTATGAAAGCTGACAATGAATGAAGTACATGACCTTAATCCTGACCATGTGTATAGTATTCCCAGGCCCTCAATTCATATGAATAGACAAAATGCAGACATAAATGCACATGATGCCTGACGACGAACAGAGATACATGATCCTTGGCCTGGAGATGAGCCTGAAGATATGTCTAGTATCCTCAAGTCCTCAGTTATTACTAATGGGACCTACAGTTTAATGATCCAGACCATTGATCTGGTGGGCCCGCAACACATGCACCATTCCTGAAGATATTTTAAATAGTTCGTTTCTGCATGTGAATGTCAGCCGTTGTTGTAAATTATTACCACCTTCTGCAGGGGCCACTAATTTGAGGGTTATATTGTCTCCTCAGGGACATTCTTCAGTCACAGTCCATCAAATGAATGACCCACCAGATCGATGGTCCTGATCACCGGAATATGTGCCCAACTTGTAGTACATGCATACTCGGGCCAACAATCAAATAAGTACCGACAAAGATCATCTAAACACCAGAAATTATTAAATTGGTATTCTGACAAAAGATGTGCCAACATATACCCTCCGAGAAAATTAAGCCCAAGTCAATGGAAAATGAGAGGAAAAGGAAAGCAATCTTATATTGGATTTCGTGACGATGAACAAGAAACAAAGGGAATGAGATCTTACAAGCTCCACGTATTCCATAAGACCCTGTTGAGGATTCCTGCCTGCAATCAGTTCAAACAGCAGGACGCCATAGCTGTAAACATCACTTTTCTTCGTGAAGGCCTTCGTAGATACATACTCAGGATCAAGATAGCCAAAAGTTCCCCTGACATTAGATCCATGAGAGGCAGCCATTGCTTCCCCTGAAAGCCCAAAATCAGCAACCTGCTCAACCAATTAGATTGATCATCCTGATTGTCATGTCATGTATAAAAGCCTAAAACTTCAGATACAAGCATATAGACCCAGACATAATGTAATTCTCCAGCAGTGCAGTCTGTGATTTGAGTGGGAGAAAACTGAAAGGTCCTGAATAGAGCTAGATGCTACATAAACTACAATTTTTTCTTTAAAAAATAAAAATAAAATTATAAGTGCTGTAGAAAGTGTAATGCATATACTTGGGAGATGAATTATAGGGTCCCGCTGCATCAGGATGTTTATAATGTCCCTTATGCTCAGAGTCCATAAAAGTGGGGTCGTTTGTTTGCTAACCCAGACTGTTGATCTAATGGCCCCCAGAATGGATGGGGATATGCCAAAAGTCTTCCAGATTTGAAGATTGTAGCCATCCAGTCTTTTGGCCTTGTTTATGGAGTTCTCATATTTTATTTTTTTTCCTTAATCAAAGGGTTAAGATCTTGAGTGTAGGAGATTTTCACAGCATTCCCCAATAATGATGAGACCATGAGATCAACATCTTGTTCAGAACCATGAACCCATTTGTATGGATGAGGTGCATATGGAGACAGTAATTTTGCATTGACAACTGATTCCACAAATGGTGGGATACACTCCTAGAACTCCAATAAAATGTCAATTCCAACACCTGATGTGAAAACTCATCTCATAAGGCACAAGCACAAAGACGGAACCAAATCTAAATACTCTCGAAAGTTGAAACAGATGAATTACATAAACGGATTTTTATTTTTATTTTCCCTTCCATTTAAAACATGTAAGGAAATTCAAGACCAAGAAAAGAGTTGCATACTCTAGCTCTCATGGACTGATCCAACAGTATGTTTGAAGACTTGATGTCCCGATGCACCACCGGTGGGGATGCCTGCAGTAACATGAGGATCTAGTTGGTATTTGCTACAAGTTCATGTTATTGAGCGTGATTCATTTCTGGAAATAAGATGAAAGCTTACCCCATCGTGAAGATACTCCAAACCCCTTGCGATGTCCAGAGCAATATAAACCCTCAAATCCCAGATCAACAGTCCATGTTTCTCAGCTAAACATCCAATCATTAAAGAACATGATATGTCAGATAGCATTTTCAGACAATATCAGAATGCAATTGAATAACAGTGTATTCACAATGTCTATTTCATGCACCAGAATCCAAGTTGTAAGCTAGTGAAGATGTTTTGTTGATATGACAGAAGCTGAGGATTGTTTCAACCATCATCATCTCATCATTATCATCTAAGCCTTATACCAACTAATTGTTTTAACTAGTAACAAAATTCCCATACCAGAGGTGGCTCACTGACCCAACTCCTCGCACAGTTGCTCCCCAAGCTCAATCCAAATGTCCCGATCAATATTTTTACACATAACTCAGACCATCTAGTTTCCATCTTGAAGCCCTTGACCATCATTTCATACATCCACCCATTGTATTGATTTAAGGTCTAGAAGGCTAAAGGTTTCCTCAGAATCAAATCATGTTCAGTTCCATTTCTCATAACTGGAAAAACATGAGATAGTATCTGAAGGAATCTCGTGCTCCTTGACTATGCAAGTACTTGAATCTGAACTAAGGCGAAATCGGAATTGACTCAACTATCGCTAAAGAAGAGTAACACAGTAGTAGACTTTTGTCTTTTTTACTCCACTAGAGACTCAGCTGAGTCCTTAAAGACTCACGACAAACCAGTTTGTGAGTTTATTGAAAAAGGAAAAAGGAAAATTCAAAGGAGTCACCCAGGTCTACTACTAATGCTATAGTTTTAAAACTGGAAAACTCGACTAACGAGTTTGTTGAGTCAAGTAAATTAGTCAATTCTTTTAAGACTTGAACACCAAGACTCAGAAGTATATAATATTTTTATCTTTATAAATATAGTAGTCCTGATGATTTTTTTCTAGTTTGGCCAAGTTTTGACTAAATACTTACAAACCCAAGTCTGTTTGAGATCACATAATCGTAAGATGATCTCAACTCTAAAGATTTTGATCCTTGACACAAACATATGCATCCATGAAGGCATGACTGCTAGCCATACCAGCTACAATAGAGTGATAAGGTTTACATTGGGAGTAATTTGGTTCTCTGGGAGAGTGTTACAGTTCATACACATGCACTCAGAAATTGTGAACATGACATACATGCAATTCACATTGAATATGCAAACCATGGGCCCAATCTAGGAAGTTCAGAATCCTAAAACCAGATCAATCAGATGATCCTAACCTATTAGTAATTGCACTTGTTTGTTGAACTCAGTATGTTGACTACTTTTCATTTTAACCATCCATTAGATGTCCACCAATCTGTCAGTTAGGCCACCGCTTCAGTGTAATTGTCAATTTATAAACCACCTAAGTGTGACCACGACTTGGATGGTTTAACTTGAGTTGCATTCATGCCACATGTATGATTTCTCAGTGAGTGCATATGAACCATCACACTCTGCCAGTGTACCATAGTTTTTCTCTGTTACATTGCTTTGCAGCATTTCACTCAGTAAAGAATAGAAAATTCTCAAACAGCTTACCCTAGAAAAAGCATTTCGCACTATTCACTCAATGGTTGATTAGAAGCATGCAGAAAGACTCAGACTTGCTCTAGTGTATTCGATTTAGAAAGACCGAAAGCAAGAACAAAAGAAAAATCCGTCACTTGCCAAGTGAGGCAAGAAATGGGTAAAGAGACTACAATAATCAATACATCAAGTCTTTTTCTGATTCCCTGAAAAGAGTTGATTGGTAACTTACTATACAAATGAGACGCAAGACTTCCATTACTCATGTATACATAAACAAGCATGTGCTGGCCTTTTTCTGCACAATATCCCACCAAATTCACAAGGTTTCTGTGGTGTAATCTCCCAAGCAGAAAAACCTGCGACAAGAAAAAGAAAGCCACAGTTATTTTCAAACAAGCTTTTATATAAGATCTGTGATTAGACAGGACATGCATAAAACTAAGCAATGCGCATATCACAACTTATGCTGTAACAGCACAAGTTTCCCAAAAGAGTCAAACTGATGTGAGAAACCAAATGCAATAATAAAATTACAAAGGTAGACGTTGCAACTCTAACTGATGTGATAGGTTATTATTATGAGTATGAGGATCAATTAGTTGAAGATATGGCCATTGATTCTCAAGACAGGTAAAATGCGTATGATAAATAATTCCACAAGAACAAGAAACTGACAAACATTACCTCTGTTTGGAACTCCCTCTCCCCCTGCTTAGAATTAGTAGCGAGCACTTTAACAGCAACCGTCTCACCAGTTGACATCTGAGCTTTGTAAACAGGACCAAATGCCCCTTGCCCTAGAACTGTTGTGAAATTACGAGTTGCCTTTTGCAGTTCTCTGCCAATGAGTCACCAAGGAAAAGATTAAACAAAGAAATGGCAAAGAGAAAACTTAGAATCAAACACATAACAAATGATAGAATAAAGAAAAAAAAAAAAGAAACAGAAACCTGTGTATGCGATATCTAAGATGATAGTGTTTTTACGTCTGAGCAAATCTAAAGCATTGCAGATTACAAAGATGAATGGAACCAAAATAAAATCTCACATGTTTGAACGGATAATTCTTCACTCTTCAGTGCAATAAAATGTTTGCAGTTTTATAGTTGGCAGCATATTACATACTGAAAACCATGTTAAGTGAAATGAAGACAATTTAAACAGAGAATGAGAGAAAAGTAGGCCCATCACTCATTTTCCCCATTCCTTTTAGCTCTAGTATTATAGCTGAACAAATGTGAATTTAATGATACAGACCATCAGTAACAAATGCCTCATGCAATTGATGTGCCTGTTTTCTACTGCTATAGGTGCTTACTCTTCTACCAAATTCAGCTGTATGGCACTTCACTTTGATTCATCTGTCATAGATGCTTAGCTAAGCCCATGTGCTGTCAAGGATACCATCTACACGCCATCATGCGTGCTACCATGTCAGATAGGTGAAATAACCAAGCCAGGTGCCCAACCGATGGAAACAATCGCATGCTGATAAAATGTGAATATACAGCACAAGCTAAAACAGCTAAATTGGTGAACCCACGCTCAAACTGGAAAAATCAAGAAAAACAAGATGCTCCAGGGGCTTGTCCACATGAAAATACAAAAGGGACCCACGTTGAAATTGGAATCACCACATTTCACATTTCATCAGAATCGCATGTAAAGCTACCGGAAAAAATTTCCACTGGACATCAATCCACTTCTGACACATCCAGGGCCAACAAAAAGCAAGCTAAAATGGAATAGAAATCATGGTCACCCAAGAGCAATGTTCGAAATATCGGTATAGCGTTACGTATCGGACCCTTGGGATACAAATACGTATTGGTTATCGCATGGGATATATTGGTTGTATCGCGTAATGTATCGTTGTTGTTGGAAACATGGGGAAACATTGGAAACTGGTTGAATTTTTCAACGAAATTTCAGTGATTGTTAAAAAAGATATCAATACACACTTACAAATCAAAACATTACAAAAAACAAGTGCATATAATGGATTTTCTTTGTATGGGGTCCTAATCTATGCGTTATCTAACTGAATTGATGCAAGTCTATTCATATAATTTATAAATGTAAGAAGACATGTGGAAACACAAGCAATACATTCTAAAGCAAAAGAAGAATCACTAGATTAGGTTACATTCATGTTTGATTTTGATTTTTTTTTCCTTTTCAATTTCTGCAACTCGGTCCTCCCCCAAATCTCAAAATCGAAGTTCTCAATCCATAGTTTTTCATGCCATGCAGAACATGAAAAATCATGGATTTGTAACAATTTGACATTGATTTAACATAATTTACAGAGAAAAATAAAAAATTGTTCACCGAATCGAATATGTGGGATATATCCCACTACTTGTGTGTTTTGTATCGCACAGGTGGGATCCAAGATATATTGTGGGATATATTGGCCGATATCGTCGATATTTAAAACACTGCCCAAGAGTACCCTTTTTGGGTCAACGTCAATCACAACATGATGTGCTTGTGCTTCCCTTATGGAAGCTCGAAAGAGCTTTCCATGATCAAAAGTCCACATACTAGTGAATAAGGCTTCTGTGGAAGCAATAAAATCAGGAGTCAACATACCTCACTTTCTCCTTTCAAAATTACATCTAGCAGAATCTTCAAATATACCAGCCTTTTCTTTCAAGAGGCCTCAAGGCCGAAAGTTAAAACAGTGTGTTTAAAAGGAGTTGCATCTTTTCTTTTAGTACTATTCCTGATGTTTTGGCCCATGACTTAGATTTCAAATTCAAGTTCTTTTTGCTCAAAGTAAAATTCAAATTTCAGTTCTTGAAAGGATGCAAGGGATAATATCGCATGAATAAAAAAATGACATCGCCCTAATCAAGATTGAAAGTAGCCAAATCTTACAAACCCAAAAAAAAAAAAAAAAAGAAGAGAGAGAGTGTATGGGTACAGATCATTAAAAAGTTTTGTGAAACCTTATTCAAGAAATCCAAGTTGTATAAAATTGCTCCAGGAATTAGCTTAGGTGAGACCCCTTTTAAAACACCAAGATCAAAATGCAAATGGAATTAGAGTGCATTAAAAAATCATCAAAAGTTAATAGCCAAATCAGTGGTCACAAAAAGTTAATCAAACCTATTTTGCATTATTGAGCTCCGTCAACACATATTGACACTGACATATACTAACATAACTGAAGACAGATGAGCATTGCCAAAACTTCCCATTTTGTAGGATTTTTTGCTGCTGCTTCCTGCACTTGTACATTTACACTATAGTTTGCATGTTAGACTTCTAATGGTGTGTCAACATAACAGCATATGGGCATGTTGAATTCTCTGGAACCCAACTTATCCATACAATTTAGTCCTTGGGTTTCTGAAATAGTGTAAAAAGAATTGCTTTGAATCACTGCTATTTTGACTCAAACTTGTTCTGAAAAATACTATGTATTTCAAATTGTTTGTTGTCATGGATGAAGAAAGGGAAAACCTCTTAAATGATTTCAATATTGGAAGGGTTGATTCTCTTCAAAAAGATCTCTCATGGAAGTGGAATAAAGCATATCAACATAAATAAATACACACATGCATATGAGAAATTGTCAGTGTGTGGGGCCCACCATGGTGTTTATATGACATCTTACCGATCCTACAAGTCTCTCTCCCTCACATGCATGAACACTCCCATGCACACACTCTCTCTCAATCGATAGACACACGCGCATGTACGCACACACACATGCACGAACACTCCCATGCACCCACACAAGCACACTCGCACGCAAGTTGTTCTTACAAAAGCCAAAAACCATGAATTAACATGCCAATAAAGAAGTGCAGCAGCCCAACAAAGATTTAACAAAATAATGGCCATACTTGTAAGGATATTTGGGTATTCCAGACACTGAGACTACATTCTTCCTCTTAGGTCCTTCCAGCCACAAGGACATGCTGTTCCCTTCAGATTGTTTCGGTGACTCCTGACTAATGGTTGAGTCTGACAAAACTGTAGAGGAATCAACACCATTGGCACGCATGGGGATGGTTGAAGCCCTCCGTGAATTGCTAATCCCTATCTGTGCATGCCTCTTACGAAACCTTATACACAACAGAGCAGAAAAGGCCAGAAGTGCACCAATAATCACCCCTATGGAAACCCCAACTATCAGCCCCCAAGACACGCCTTTCATCTCCTCGTTAATGAACGATAATAGACTATTCAATCATCCTTCCCATGTATCTGAAAAAGGCACCAAATTCCAAGCTGAATTAAATTGTGCAAAGTGGCACCTTTTTTCCTTTCTTTTTTGTCTTCTTTTTTTTTTTTCACCAGCAGCAACAAACTTAATAAAACAGATAGAAAACCAAAAAATACCATCAGTTAAACCTTCACATTAGTATGCATGGATTCAGTTCCTGTTGCAGATCTCCAAATTGAAGATCTGAGGAATTCGCAATAATGAGCAGAAATATACACCTAATGACAAGTTTTCCATCAGATTCCTAACCATAAACAAAATACTTTAGGAAATCCCTTAGTTTTAAAATGACTCGCAAATAAGGTATTTCCTCGAATTGGTCTGACAAAAACTTGCTCCAGTAACAGTAAGCAGCCAACACTGACATGATATGGAAACTGATACTGGTACTGGATATAATATGGATACTCATAAACCACATCCTGGTATATAAAGGTTATTTTGCCAGCATCCTGTAGAACCTATAACTAACAATTACATCCAGGTACCAGCATTTTAGACAGGATCAAGGTCCTAATACTCAGTTTTGAAATTCTACTTGCCTGGGGACCGAAGCCATTACAAGTCATTTGGTTTCAGACGAGACCAACAGACCACATAGCATCTCATCATGAAGGGCATGTGGGTTCCTTCTCGGCAATAACTAAGCCAACTTAGACTTGTCAATTTGTTTTTGGTGAATTTTGATTCATTGGGTGGGATTCTATATCCATACCAATATCGTGGGTTTCAAGAAATGCATCTGTACAAATCACAGGCAATCTGGTAATTATGACTAATGAGATTGTAATACTCTTTAACTTCAGAATACATAAAAGTCAATGGATATTTTATCCTTTATCCCTCTTGTTTGAATTGGAAACGAAGCTTGCATTCCAAATTACCTTTTATTCCTAAAGATAATGATTAATGACTGTATAAGAAGCTTCCAAAATACGGAAACAGAGACAATCTATTATATAAATTATTTCGCCGCAGTTCAAAATTTTTACTTCTATATGATGACATCGATCATCATCATTACATCAACTCAAATCTAATGGTCTATAAATCACCGAAGCATTTTAAAAATACATATTCAAGATCGACTCTTTTTCAAGATAACAGCACTTACATCAAATGTGGCACTACAAACAATAAATACATCAAACAAACAGGTGTTGAATGATGCTTGGCCTAAATACTGGCATTTTCATTTGCAACAGCACTCCCTACAGAGGTTTCCATGTGCTTCGCTGATTACGCCATTCATTTGTTGGACCCCACAATCGATGCGCAACGAATCAAAAATCTCATCCGGTGAACAATCCCAGCCATCTGACCGGGTGGACACACGTTGACCACTGCCTATATTTTCTTTCCAACCATCTGTTTCGAGCCCAATAAGCAGATTTTTCTAGGATTGTTCAATGGGAGAGTGTTTTTGTTTTTTCAAAGAATCTCCAATCCATAGCAGGACCCACCAGATGAACGGACTGGATCACTGAAAAGGTGGGCCCCACCTGTAAGGGATTTAAACAAACAATACATCTTTTGTGTACCCGATTTCACAACCGAAGCGACGATGTTGCAAGCTCGTCACAGAAGAGTAAGATCATATCCAAGAAAAAAAAAATCTAAAAAATAATAATAATCCATTTTTGAAACAAAAACCTAAATCTACTGACAGCAAGCGAAATAGAAACTGGAAATTCCGAGACAAAGCTCAAAAGAACCCATTTTTTCCGGAAAAATTGAAAAAAAAAAGAAAAAGAAAAAGAAAAAGAAAAGAAAGAAAGAAGCGATATCAAGGAAACAGAGCTGAAAAGAAAGATCAGAGAGGTCACCTCTTTCAAGTGGCCACAGATCGATGAACGGCTGGATCTGCAGTAGTAGAAAGGGACTGTTTTTGAGAGAAGAAGGAGAAATGAGGGAATTGGAGAAGAGTGAGAGACGAAATGGTATCGATCTAAGAAGATTTAAAGATATTTATTAGTTTTTTAAAAATTCCGTGAGTCGCCTTTTACATTATAAGAACGCGCCTTCTGGGAATGCGAAAATATTACGAGGATGCCACTAGTTTTGCGTTGTGACGGAAATGCCCTCATGACAGCATTTTTGTAGCTTTTCTGGACAGGCATAGTGCACGCATCCTTACACACATCGCGCACGCTACCCTGGCAGGCGTGTGGTTTATCTGAGCCGTGCATAAGGTGGCCCCCACCCTCTAGAGATGACCTGGAGAAAATCAAGCGAACGCGGATTAGGTGCGAACACAAATCCAGCCAGGTGGGTGCGGCCCTGACCGTGGGGCCCACCTCCGTATATATTTTGTATTTCCACGCCGTTCATCAGTTTTGCCAGCTCATTTTAGTGCATGGTTCAGAAACGAAGCAGATACAAATCTCAGGTGGACGGTGGACCGCACAGTATGGGTTGAATTTCCACCGTTAAATTTTTTTAGAGGGGAAAAAAGTTTTGGATCAAGCTAGTATTTGTGTTTTCCCTTCATCCAGTTTGGATGGCAAATAAACGTTACAGTTAAATTACCACTGTTTGCTGTGGTGTGGTCCACCTGAGATTTGTATCTACTTCATTTTTGGAACCACGTACTAAAATGAGATGGAAAAATCGGTGGACGGCATGGATGTATAATACATGAATCCATGTGGGGCCCACCACCTGGCTTGATTCGGAATCGCACGTAATCCGCGTTCAAATCAAAGCTGGGTGCAGTCGCCGGAAGGGTCAAGCGTGTACGTGGACTATTAGGAATCGTTCAAACCGTCTGCTGTTTTTGGACCAATGACCGTCCTGATCATCGCATCAGGTCAATATTTACGGTCAGGATCACATGACGAACTGTCCAGATGACCCCACATGTATCATGTTGGCACAGGTGGCAGGTGTGAAAATCCATGTGGTGACGTCCTTTTATATTTCTATGTAATGCGGTGGAGCTTGGCTAAGGTACACGTGGCATACTTGTACATCAATCCAAAACGTCTATCTTTGGCCCAGCATTCATCGAACATATTCCAAAATCACACTGAACCGATGATATGAACTTTCATAGGGAAGATTAAAGAGACGGCTAAGATGAAAGCATCGACGATCGAAACAACGTACCGTAACCAGGAATTAGGAAAACCAAGTTGATCAGATTTTCGAGTTTTGCGTCACCTACAGTGGGTCATACGACTTGGACGGTCTGGATTGATTTACACATATGCCACGTGTAAAGTGGGTATGGGCATGCACGGATGGTTATATACTCTCCTAAAGTTGTTTTTAAGTTGTTTTTTCACATGGAAAATGCTCGGATAGAGTCCACCCACCAAAATTAAGCGCATGCCGTACAAGTGGCAAGGCAGACGGTGGATCTCTGCAATCCATTTCGTGCAAAGAAACGTGGATTAACCGTAGTTCAAAAACTAACGGTTCAGATGATCGTGGATATCTAATCAGAATCTTCGAAAGGATGGTAAAGAAACGAGGCCAACGGTCTATTTTCATTTTTTTTAACACACGCACGCACACCTCACACGCTCACGCTAGGGGAACTTCACCACGGGTACTGGAAACTCTGACCAGATGTTGAAACTCCAGAGAGTGTACGACCGGAGCAAGAGCGAACACCCAAACGGTCTTCATTCAGCAGGAAAATGTGGGATTGCGTATCTTTTGACAAGGGGTTGTTCGGCACCGTGGATTGGATGGGATTCTGAGGGGGTTTCAAATCCCCCGATTACTTCGCAACATAAAGTAACCGGTGGCTTTAAATCCCTTGGCTGCAGGGGTTGCAATCAAGGTGAGATTTTGAATTGCACCTGAAATCATTTTAATAGTTGCAGGTATAACATGTGTCACTATATATTATCATTTTGTTGGGCATATGGCCCACTAATGATGATTAGTACTGTCCAAACATTGTCCATCAACATCCAAACATTGCTCATGTATATCAACGATTAAAAATGGTTGACTAGTCACTTATATATAATCTTATGCTTTTGGCCCATCTCACACTTTGAATTTCATCATTTCCATGCAAAGCATATATTTGAGCGAGCTTATCACAACCATTGTATCAAAAATTACATATCTCCCCTACTGAAGATATTAAAGTTGATTTCGTAATTAAGTTCAAACCCTCGTAGAGTTGATTCACACACTCCAGGGTGCCAAACACACTGGAAGAATTTCAAATCCAGGGGGTTTCCAATGCAGGGAGTTCCGAATCCAGGGGTTCCAAATCCACGCTCTCAAACAGGCCCTAAACGTAAAGGTCCACCGTATGGACGGTTCCGATCGTGGATTTTCCTGCCACGTGTACTACCGAAATAAGGTTGGCTGTACACTGATGTTTGGTAGCAACACTACTGAACCATTTCCCTTCGAACAGGTTCCAGAGGTTCGTCGAAATGGACCGTTCTGGTCTCACTGCCACCAGAGTCTTTTATACATGGCCACCTGACCGGTCAATCCGGAGCGTCCATTTTGTGTGTCCTACAGTATATGGCCAGCCTACCTAATTTTATTGATTGTAAAATCCTAACCACCCGATTAATTTCGCCAATGCTATTGTGAACCATCCATGGAAGATCACACCAGATTGACAAAAGATTTCGTCTGCAATCGTCCATCCCGATGAACCACAACTTTTCCAAGACAAACTGAGAAGAATCTTCTATCAAGTGAAGAGACATGGTTAAGTAGTGGTCAAACCTAAAAGCAACTAACGTAGAAAATTACGGTTGACGGCTTCTTTAGGTGCATCGAACGCCATCCAAGCCATCCCCACCGTACAGACACATCGCATGCCTTTATCCAGTGATCTACGGCGTTGATTTGGTGAGCTATCATGAGGATATGCTACAGCAATTAAAGAAAATGCACAAGGAAACCGGATTTTTTATTTTATATGTTCAATCAAAGATCATACACGGGACTCCTACCTTTCTGCGGTCTGGATCATTCATCTAGTACGGACACCCTAATGGACCAAGCCCCATATTGGAAGATCTTAGCCATACACTAGGTGGAGTTTTATTGTCATTGAATATGAGCCATTCGATAAACCATCATCTTGAAAGCAACTAAATGGACAGCTAAGAATATTTGACAGAGATCAATTTTGGATCGTAGCCTTTCCATAATGGGACCCACTAGATTAATGGCATGGATCATAGAAAGATGGACTCTTCCTTTACAGTTACGGGTCCAAACAACAAACGGTATTTTGTTCGGTCAAGAGATGCTTGCTAATAGACTTATTTGATACTCTGGTAGAGCATGACGCTTGATACGTGGGCACTTATAAATTGTTTACCTAGCATACATTGCTTCAAATTAAACCGATAAATTATAAAACTCATTATCTCTAAGTCACATTCCAAAATCAGATTATTAATTGAAAATTCCTAACCTTGATTGGCGCACACTTGTTCATTGAAACTAGACTGTTGAATCATTTTCAATTTTAACCGTTCAATAAAGGACCATCAATCTGATAGTGAGATGAACGTATAAGCGAAATTCTTGGCTTGTGATACATCCGAAAGGGAACACATTATTTGAACAGTTTAATTTGAATTACTTATATTCGACTATACAATTTCTAGGTGCCTGCGTATCATCCATCACACGCTTCCAGAGAATCAAAGTTTTTCTCACCAGGCCCTATCCAACAAGAATGTAGACCTCCTCCCGTACATGTGTCCATGTATGCTAAACTTGTATACTTGTAAAAAATCCGAACCGTTCATCAAGTGGACCCCACTATTGAAATACCCCACCCAAAAAAAAATTCCTATCCACTCATCAGGTGACAGTATACTGAACAAATACATTGCTGTAGGTAGGTGGTGGTAGGTGACACTGGTGCCCAACGTATGATCCCACATGATTTTTGGGTTATGAAATATAAACGTTGTGGCCCACCTGACTGAGAGTTGGAATGTTCTTTACTTGCCATCTTCGCCCATGCTGAGGCGTGTGCAGGGGTTTAGGATATACGCGCGTGAGATCAGCGAACCTTTTTCTATGAAACACTAAGTCAGACCTGAAAGGGTAATTCAGTCATTTCACATCGAGCTGAACGTCCGTTCCGATTCTCTGAGGCCGTGTTTTGCAATTTTGGAGGAAATAAAAGCCAGGAATGTCTTTGACGGTGATACCGAAGAAAGCTTCGAAAGAAGATTCTAGCACATACAGAGAATTACTTCTGTATTCGTTTACCACCGTCTTAAAAATAGTGGTGATTCTTCAAACGCAGACGTAGCGTGGTTTTACAGAAATCTAGACCGTAAGCAACGTTGAGTCAACTTAGATAGAGCATAAACCTAAAATATACTGAGAAGATTATAATAATCATCTAACTTCTCCGATAAGATTTCTTCGGTTGTTTCATTTTCGAAATATACTATATAAACAGTAGGCCCCACAAACTGGATGGTCTAGATGGACTTACATGAGTATCATATTCAAAGAGTATGAATCATCATCATTTAAAAAAATGGTGATGAACTCTCACGGGAGTCTACCTGCACCTCGACAGGAAACGACCGGAATCGCCTGCAACGCCTGTTTTTATGCAGTGCGTAACACACCCAAGCCTGTGGGCCCACCATGCTGTATATTGCACATGTAATCCAATCCGTCCATCAGGTCCAATCCTCGATGTGTTAGACCCTAAGATCAAAAATCAGCTAGAAACCCATTTCCTTGGGCTACACGACGCGGAACAGTGGGGATGTAATGCCAACCACATGTTCAGGCGTAGGGCCACCTTGTGCGTATCTTTAATCAAAACCGTTAATCATATCTAAATAATCACTATTAACAGAATGTGACAAAAATCATACTGATATAAAACTCAAGCAGGCAATACCATGTGAATTTAACAATTTTGGAAGAAATTTTATGTTGTTCCCATTGTTATTGCCCACAAGAATTTTTAATACTTAATATATTTTTTATGTACGGTTAAAAAAGTGGTTTACACCTGATGAACGGATTGGATTTTAATATACAAGATAGCGTACCCCACAGAGCTTGAATGTCTTCCGCGCTGCATGAAACAGGTGTTGTAGACGATTCCAAACAGACAGGGAAGGTGGGAATTTGAAAGGGCAGCGATCGATTGCCTCTCTCAATTTCCTTCCGATACCAAACTTGGACGTCTTAACTTCCAAACAAAGCTCCGATTGAAGAGATCCGGCACTGACCACAAGCTACATTTATCAAGCACACCACCTCAGTACACGTGGCATACGTGTATGAGATCAGTACCGTTCATCTGTCAGGACCTACTATGGATGGGCCCCTTAACGAAACTGATTGAGTTAGGCTGATCTCAGCCACCAATTAAAAGATTTTTCCCAATCGAATCCTGGTATCAGTTTATTGGACGGACTAACTAATCTCATGGAGTTTACTAATTCCACACGCGCGTGAAAGCTATACATACCCCAGCGCATTTGTCACGACGTGGCACGTGTATAAGATCCGAGCTTTCCATCTGGTAAACTATAGTGTTTATATCTTCTACCATACATGTCAAGCCATTTCAAGTATAAGGTGGGGCCAAAACGCATCAAATAAATGAATGGATTGAAAGAAAAAAATTTTGACCGTCAATTTACTTAGTACGGCTCACATGAAGGATAAAACTATCTGATTTTTTTAAGAGAGATCTAAGAATAGCTTCTAGAATTATGGAAAGCTCCGATCTTAGGCACGTGTTCATATTTGTACGTGTAGCCGCGTGTTGATGTCCACGGTTACACGCGTGTGGAGTTAGTAAACCTCCGCCAACTTGTGTTAAGATAAAGACGATTGATACCATGCTCGGGTAGGCAGGTTGTTCGGTACCGCTTAAGCTTTTATTATGTACCAGTGGAGGAAATGGTTTGATGATCCAAACCATTCATACGATGGGGCCCACTTTCTATTACCTGAGAACCAAAAATAGACATGATTGGAAGGCTTTCTCTTGCTTGGATGAGAAGGTTATGTGTATTTTCTGTATGAAGTTTGATGACCAACTATTGAAGGGCTAAGATTCTCCTAACCAGGAGGATTTTTGGAACATAAGCCATCCAAATCCAGACCCATAATATAAACTGTTTAGATCGCTGAAACATGGGCCTTCTTTGCCCTCAGTTTGTGGAAAGTGCAAATCCAAAGTACTGTGCGACCTTTCTCGGCCGAGCAGCTTCTCATTAGTGACGACACCCGAATATGGTAGGACCATTTCTTCACGGTACACGTGGCAGGTTAATGTACTAATCAGTTCGGTCTATCTACTCAGCCTACGAGGTCATAAGCATTAGATAATTCAACTCATATGAAAAGAACTGAAATGTTAGAAAACATACCTTAAGAATGAGGTAATTGAAAGGAAAGCGATAGGAGAATTGTCTGGTATGTCTGATTTTAGAGCATAAGCCGTTCACGATAATGGCCAATAAATGCATGGACCAGTACATTACCTTGACACGTGTACTCTGAATAGTTGGCGGTGCAACCGGATTCAGTCAAGTTGAGATAACATCCACTTACATTATATATTGAAGGGACCATTTTATTAATCCACCAAAAATTTATCGAAGAGGTGCTTACCATCTTTTCAAAGGTTGATATATGAATTGCGTTCCAACGCTGCAGTCATGGGTTTAAGGGCCTGGTTGACCAAATGGATCCCATGGGATTAGGAGGGATGGGATGGATTCTAAGGGCTTATTTGGCTGGGTGGATTGGAAGGGATTGGATAGGATTGGAAGGTAAATCCCAGGATTGGCCGGGCGTGCCAAACAGACATGAGATTCTAATTCCGGGATATACCAATCCCATGGGATTGCCAGCAATCCATTGACATCACTATCATTACCTTAAAATCCATCCAATCCACCTTAATCCTATTCAATTTTGCCTTAGACATATTTGGTTCGACAGATTAGAAGAGATTGGAAGGTGCAATCCCAGGATTGGATGGGCAGGCCAAACAGGCTCGGTGATCTAATCCCGAGATATAGCAATCCCAAGGATCTTGCGGTAATCCACTGACGCAACCATCATTACCTTGAAAGTGATACAATCCACCCTAATTCCATTCAATCCCTTCCAATCCGGCCGACCAAACACGCCCTAAGGTAATGATGGTGGTGTCAGTGGATTTGTTTAAGATTCATGGGATTGCTATAACGTGGGGACAAGTTCACCAAATCTGTTTGGCACGCTTGGCATATCCTAAGATTTTACCTTCCAATCCATCCAACCAAACACGCCCAGGCATGATTGAACGGGATTAGGAGGGATGAGATCAATTTTAAGGTAATGATAGTGATGTCAGTGGATTGGTTTAAGATCCATGGGTTTGCTATATCCCAAGACAAGTTCATTGGGTTTTTTTGGCTCATTTGGCATATCCCAGGATTTTACCATCCCATCCCTCCTAATCCCTCTTAATCCGCCCCGGGCAAATAGGCCCTAAGTGTTCATGTCCTCTACGTGTATGAGTGTGTAGTAATCTAATGGTAAAAAATTTCCATAACTCGATAGTAGGGATGGGAGAGTGGATTTGATGAGCTAAGGTAACATTGAGTTCCATGGTTTGACGAAGCGGATTTAAATTCCCAGTGAATAAGTAATTATTACCTTTTCACTTGTTTGAAAATGGGTGAGTAACTCCACTTAGAAAACCGGTCCAAAAATATTGACTTAAATTCGTGGGCCCCACCATAATGTATATGATATATTTATAGTGTCCTTCTATTTTATTAGAATATTTTAGTGGATGAATAGAAAAATGAGGTAGATTCAATGCTAAGTTGGCCTACATGGAAAGAAACAATAAACTTAATTTGTCCACCATTGAAAGTTGGTTCTTTTACTAGGCCCACATTGAGGTTTATTCATCATCTGATCCGTTCATAGGGTCACATAGACATGAATAAGTGAAAAACATAAATATAAACTTGATTTAAAACTTCTAAAGGCCCTAGGAAGTTTTTTATGAAAGGCATTCGATTCTCACAATTTCATGTGGTGTGGTCCACTTGAGCTTTGGGATTTGCCTAATTTTTGAGCTCATGCCTAAATTCAGTTGGCATAATGAATGGGCGGTGTGGATAAGCCACACACATTTATGGTGGCCCCCATATTTATTTTACAAATTTCTCAAAGTGTTTAAAAAGTAATCGAGGAGAAGATGCAATAATTACCTTAGTAAATAATGATTATTCATTTATAAGGTAATTATGGTTGAGCCAGAAAATCAAACAGGCCCATAAAAATGTTGGTTGAGAGAATGGGTTTTAATAATGAGGTCGTAGGTTTGAGTGCCCATGAATGTGGACTTCAAAGTTTGGTGAGTTGCATGTTTATTCATCTGTGGTTGGTGAGCTAATGAAATGGTGTATATCCATTTGTAGTTGGTGAGCTAATGAAATGTGCAGTTTTACCTGGACGTACCGAGTCAGCCCTTGCATGCAAGTTTTATGCAACACAACATAATGCCTTCTAGACTTACTAGATTGTTTGTGTGAAATCCACTCCGTCCATCAGTGTCACTGGATCATTTTAAGATAAGAGCTCAAGAATGAACTAAATCTAATACTTAAGTGGGCCACACTGCAACACAGAAGTTTTATATTAAACTGATTTTTTATTTTTTATTTTTCATCTTGGTGGGAATCACCTTATAAATGTATTGGATGTCATATAAACAAAATGGTGAGCCTCAGGAAGGTTTGAATGGTGTGTGTTTCCATCCTCACTGCTTCACGCACTCTAGCCCACTTGGGTCTTTAATCTGTCTCATTTTTGGGCTCTCTTACTTAATATGATACAGGAAAACTAATGGACGGAGTAGAATTCACATGGACAACGTGGTGGGCCCATATGGTATTTTGTTGCACGAACTCCCTGCAACATAAACTCACGTCCCGGCAAGTGGGAAATGAATGTCAGTTTTGTACCATTTAAATAATGGTGATGGACTCTTCAAACGTACACATGGCAGGTTTGCACGGCAATCCAGACTCTCCAAATCTCAGAGCCATCCAGACTCAGAAGAAAATATCAAGCATCTGATAACTTTTTGCGTTAAATTTAAACCACTCACTGTTTTACTTTTAACCATCCATTCCATAGTCATAAATGGAAGGTTGGAATTGATTGATCAGATTGGTCTTTTATATATATATATGTTCCATCCCAATGTGACCCATTACTTGGATGGTCTGGATAGCGGCAAGTCATCACCAGATGTGACAGGATGGGCCACTACCATTTTTTAACGGGGTATTATTACTTATTAGATAATGATGTAGAGCAGATCAATGGATACTTTCATTTCCAAGATGGGCTAGGAAAGGCTAGGCGGAAGTCATCGAAACCATCAAACTTATAAAACAGGCATACCTTGTAAATTAGAATAAATTACTAGATGTATCATATAATTTTGGCATAGGACGAGCTATTTAGCTAACCACTTGCCCACGCCAAATATAGGAGATTCCATTATATTAACAACTAAATTTCATGTTTAATTTCATTTTTAGTATAAGTAATAAGTTTTACTTTGATTATAACTCTTCATTCATTAGGCTTTAAGAGTTGTGCACAACATGAAAAGTGTCTAAAAAACTAGGAGAATAACATGGTTAAGCCACATGAATGCTTAGCGTAAATAAAAAATATACTATTTATAATAAATGATGAATTTTAAAGAGTTTTAGTTATAGTTTAAATCTTAAATTTCTTACTAGTCTTAGTACCACTATTTAAATGTTGTAGATTCGTTTATCTAATTTATCAATCATTCATCAAGTTTCTTCTATATATTTTAAAATTATTTTTATTTTTTTCCCCGGGATTTGAGAAATCTTTGTGAAGAGCTCAGAGAAGCACCATAACGGACCTTGATACACAAGCCCTCGGTACTTTTATCACTTGCCAATATTAATAAAAATAGTAGGAGGATAGGGACATTTTGGGGAACAAATTTTACATGGTACTGATATGACACGTTTGGTGGTGTGAGATCTAGGTAGATGGGACAATGAAAAGTAGGACCCACTTCCAATCAAGAACAGTTGGGGAACAAGATCCACCCATCTGTCAGCTTTTGTCATTGGTGCCACCTGATGAATGGAAATGCGTGAAGTTTGGGCAAGGGCATCTATGCGTTGGAACCACCTGATGGACGGTATGAATGTTGCAGCAGTACACATGGGTGGGACTGGAAAACGTACCATGTGGGCTATTTTGGGAAAAGGGTATTTTGAGATGGCCATCAGCAGCACTCATCGTGAATATCCTCATTGATCTGGACCGTCCATGAAAATGGCCATTGGCCAAAATTCAAATTGATTGAATAATTTGAACCATTCAAAAAGTAGCTTGCAAGTGGGAGACTGCAGTCGAGTCGAACCTGATGAGTGGGCCATCATGATTTCTGGCCAGGCCACATATATAGTGGGGCACACCTCATAAATAGACTTGATAAGGATGCAGTTTGGCTGGTGACCCCAACACCAGCCAGCTAGCTGGTGTTAAAGCTCTGTAGGCCCCCGCAACAATTTGTGTTTTCATCGATTTTGTTGGCTTATTTTAGAGCATGGGCCCATGAATAAATAGATATAAAGCTCAAGTGGACCACACCATTGAAATAACGAGAATTGAATATTTATTGTTGAAAACTTTTTGAGGGCCTTAGAAGTTTCAAACGAAGCTGATATATGTGCTTTACCTTAACTTAGAATTATGTGCTTTTATGAATAGGTTGGATGGCAAATAAATACTTAGATGGGTCTCAAGAAGTTCTTAATGTGGTGTGGTCCATTTAAGCTTAGTAGTGGTGGTGGAGTGAGACATAGAGATGTCTCTTTGTTGGAAATGGTCTCTCGTCCACCCACCGCACGTATGAATGCATCCTAGTCTCTCTTTGACTCTTTTCTTTCTCCATCTCTTATGTATGATCATATATGGTGAACCCTACTTTGATACAGCTTGTTTTTAGGCTATTTCATATAGTGTGGTTCAAATGAGGAATATAGGTAAAGATATGTATATTATTTTATTGTATTCATTTTAAATATTCTTTGATGGAAAATATATTATGCGATTAAGAGAAAGGTAAATCTTATATTTCTATTTCTTTTATTTTAGCAAAAAAGAAATATTTTTATCACTGACATGTAAAACAAATATATTATTAAATTTTACTAAACTATGTAAATATCTATACCTCTTATCTTCATTTTAGTTTGATCCTTTTCACTTTTACGTAGTCATTTTCTTTTATATTTTGACCTTGCCTATATTGATCATCTACTAACATTTCTTCATAATATCTACTTTATTTTTGTGCTCATGCAATAAAATGAGCTGAAAAACATAAGAACATCATAGATAAAACACATACATTATAGGGGGACCCACGGAGCTTTGATACCAGCTAGCTGGCTGGCGTTGGGATCACCAGCCAATCTTCGTCCACTTGATATATCCAAGTTGGCACAAGTTGGGATCACCAGCCAATCTTCGTCCACTTGATATATCCAAGTTGGCACAAGTGCTCACAAATACACGTACAAGTACTCTAAGTGGTTCCTTGGCCACATTAATTAACCCAATGGGGTGGTGATGAAGGCTCTTCCGATTTCTCTTGCGAGGATCATCTTCTAGTCTGCGGACTACTGAAGTGAAATTCTTGGGTGGTTAGGCCACGATATTGATGATCTCAACCATTCATGGAGCAGGTCCCACCATGAATAGCCTATGGAAGAAGTAATGATCACTATAAACAATTGCAGCCATTGAATCTTTGAACAGAAGAATCAAATCATGACAAACGGTTTACATTCAACTCTATTTTTTAAACCGTTAGGATAATTAAAAGAAAAAAAGAAAAAAGAGGACTGTTAAATAAGGTCTCGGGTTGGAAGCCAGCTTACCCATAAATAAAATAAAATAAAAATGAAAGGAGAGAGCCTACCCATGGTGGTGGGCCCTACTCATGAGACTCATCTCAAAAATTAGATCTCCATGAACGATCCTAGCCTCCCATTTGGTTTTATTTTTGGCTTATGACCCATTTAAAGTGGGCCCCACAATTTGACCAGTGCAATTTGGTCTGCATGTGTGCCACATGTATTTATTTGATTAAACCAGAAGCTAACTTATCTTGTTTCTCGGACATTAACGTCAGTGACAAGCATTTGTTCTTCCTTTTTAAAAAAAAACAGGAATAGGATATTGTTAGATGAAAACTTCGATAGATGCATTTAGACATGACTTAAAAGTTACGTGCATGTGGTACAAGCAGTTCATATTAAATAATCTAAATTATCTGTTGCATTTTAGATGTATCATGACCAAAAACTTAAGCTTATTTAATTATCTGACCATAACCATGGAGGTGGACATTTATTGGACGGTTAACATTAAAATATATTCAATGATCCATTAATCAGAGGTTGTTCAATCAATCTTGAGTTCAGGACTGTAACATAATGGTAGAGGTTTTGTTTTGAGTCAACACATGATGTGTATGGGTATAGCATCATGCAAGGCCAGAGTATTTAATTGTTTAATCCTAGTTTATTCCTTGGATGCCGTCAACCTCACGGGCCATCAGATATGGTACAGCTGGTTGAATACCCACACAACTCAATCTGATCCGTTCATCTAATTGACCTTACTTTGGGGGTACTGTTTATGAAATAGACAAATATCTAATTGTCCCACCCATCTAATTGTGGAGATGGTGAGATGGTAATTTCTTTCCCCTGTCCTTATGCTCTTTGCTTCTCTTCCTTGTACATGCGCGCGGTTGATGAAGCCCAATTTCTCAAGTCATTGCCGTTTATTCTATTCACTGGTGCAGTGTATATAAAGAGGGCTATACATTGAGAGGTGTATTTTATTCCGTTCATTTTTTAAGGAATTATTTAATACATGATTCTTTATATGAGTGGGAGAGAAATAAGCTTTGTATTTTTATTTTTCTTGTTTCTAACTAAAATGAAAGCCACGCGTTGTTAATATATGAAGTAAACATATCGTCAAACCATGTAAATCATTATGCATCTTGTTTATTATTTTGTGTTTTGTGTTTTGTGTTTTTCACAATGATTGGTATCAAAGCCAAAAGAAAGTTGAGAAATCTTTTAGCATAAGATCGATGTTGGCGTTTATTTTGCAATTATGTTTCAGATGACTAAAACAAGTTCTACCAGATTTGAAGTGTTGAAGTTCGTTGAATTCAATTACACATTATGGAAACTAAAGATGAAAGTGGTATTGGTGAAAAAAGAATGTATAATTGCAATTCAAGAAAAAGAAAAATAAGCCTATAAAGATAAAAGATGGGGTAATTCATGAGAAAAACCAATACGTTATGGGGGACATTCTTCTTGCACTGAATGATAAGTTTTGTTTAACGTGTCCGATCAAACCACAACAGAAGGTTTGTCAGACAAATTGTGAAATATATATGAAGGAAAATCAATGTCAAAGAAGATATTTCTCCGACAACAACTATACAACTTAAAGATAAATGAATGATCTTTTTTTTTTAAAGAACACGATAATAGGTTTAATACCTTGGTTAGTAGACCGGTGGCAATTGATGCAAAGATTGACGATGAAGAAAATGTTGCACTTTTGCTCTGTTCGATGTTAGATTTGTAGGATGGTTTAATTATAAATCTCAGCAACGGTCCAGATCTCACTCTGGAGTCTGTCATGTCCACATTGTTTTTTTTTTTTTTTTTTTCACACTTACTCACACACTCCACATGTGCTTGCGCACTTACACCATAATGGGTGCTTGAACTCATGACCTCATGTTAAAACTCTTGTGAGTCTACCACTAAGCCATGTCCAGATTGCTTAATGATGTGTTTTACAGAAAAATGCATGGAGAATATGTTAGTGATGTTACGATGGTTAGAGGAAGATTTACTAAGAAGGGTATCGATGGAAGAGATCAGATAAGATCCAAGTTAAAAGAACACAAAATAAGTTAGCGTTGAAATTGAAAAAGAATGATCACTTGCACAAAATTTATAGACTCAATAAAGTAAATAAGAAAAATTACAAACCCAATTCATATAATTAAGCATCAGATTCAAAAGGTTTCAAGACAATTCATCTAATGATGAGTAAATATTGTCTATAGTGATTTCACGAGAAAATTTTAGCTATCAATGGATCTTAGATTCGGGCGTTTCGTACCATATGACTTCACATAGTTTGTTTCTATACATATCAATTATATGATAGGAGTATAGTTTACATATGTGATGATAACACATGTAAAGTTATGAGAATTGGAGATGTCAAAATTACTATATTTGAACATATCACATGTATAGTTTCTAGTGTGCATCAAGTACTGAACTTGCAAAAGTATCTTTTATCATTGAAAAAGTTCGATGAAAATGGATATAAATTTTCTAGTTAAAAGTGTCCATTGAAAATAATAAATGGGGTGATGATGGTGACAAAAGGAGAATTAATGGGCGGTTTATATTATTTGATTGGAGATATCGTGGCTGGTGGTGCTATTGTTATTAATGTCATAAGAGACTCTGTTACAATCTAGCACAAGCGGTTATGCCTCATAAGCAAGTAAGGACTAAATGTACTTATTAAACGAAATTTACTTTCCAATTTAAGGTGTATTAATTTAGATTTTTTTTTAATTATTGCTTGTTTGAAAAGCTTTATAAAGTTTGTTTTTTTTAAAAAAAAATTCATTGTCAAAAGTAATAATGTTTTAAATCTAATTCATTCTAATACTTGAGAAGCTCTAATTAAATCTCTAAGAGGTTCGAAGTACTTTATTTCTTTTATTAATGATTTCTCTTATAAAGTATGAGTTTATATTTTAAAAAGGAAAAGTGATGTTTTTACTTGCTTTACCAAATTTAAAGCATTCGTTGAAAATAAAAAGGGAATGAAATTAAGTGTTTGAGAAATTGATAATGGAGTAGTATTTATGTAGAAAAAATTTAAAGTTTTTTGCAGTAAGTATGACATTAAGAGAGACTATATATACGGTATTTAATACTCTACATTAGAATGAAGTTGCAGAACGTATGAACGCTTACGCTTATGGATCATGCTAGGAACGTGCTAAGTTCGACTAGGCTCGAGCAATATTTTGTTTTATTGGAAGCTTTTAATACAACTTGTAATTACTTAATAAATTGTTCTCTTACAATTGCATCGGATTACGAAATTCTTAAAGAGATATGGTCTGAAAAACTGTTAATTATTTGTTCATTGGTTCTTTTGGTTGCGACAGTTATGTGTGAATTCTTAAATAACACATGAATAACTAGATGTGCTGTCTAAAAAGTATATTTTTTTTTAGCTATGCAGATGGAATAAATGGGTATAGATTGTGGAACTCTGCTATTTTTACAAGTTAATGATTAGCTAAGATATTATTTTTAATGAACATTCATTGAAGAAAGACATAATTGCTCAACTCAAAGTCATGAGAGAATTAAATTTGAGTTTTCAAACGATGATTAAAATTTGTCTATTAACTTATAAGATTAACAGGTTGATGATATCATTAAAAATTGAGCTAATGAAGAGCATGCAGAGAAAATACCTAATGGTGAAACTCAAAGTGATCAAGATCAGCCAATGAAAGCAACGAGACCATCTGTTTGACTTAAAAATTATGTTACAACTTAATTACGCTTGTATAACAGAAGAGTGGGAGCCTACTTCATACCAAGAGGCATGTAAATTTGTCGATGCTAACCAATGGAGAGTGCCTATGGAAGAGGAGATGGAAGATCTGCATAAGAACAATACATGAAAATTGGTAAAATCACCCAAAGCGCAGAAGACTATTGGTTGGAGATGGGTTTATAAGTTGAAAAAAAAATACTAATGAGAATATTAAAATACACAAAATCCAATTAGTGGTATATGTTCAGAAATCAGGTACTAAATTTAATAAAATTCTCTCCAGTTGTTCGTTGAAATATTATTTATATTGTGTTGAGTATGACAGTGGTGCGCGACTTGGAGCTTGAATAGTTAGGTGTAAAAACCGTTTTTTTTTTTTTTTTTTGGTACATGAAGCATCATAACTTGTGGGCTCATCTTGACTCATCATTATGATCTAAACCGTCCAACCCGTTACCTTGACAACCAATGTCATACATGGCCCATAAATTCTAACATGGCCTTGAACTTACCAACAAAGCATATTATAAAGAGATGACCTTATCATATTCTAGATCTTCATACTCATATGACCATGCCCACAAATGTTGTTAACAATAGCGCAAGGTAGTTAATGGGGCTTGACTACATCATTCTTATTCTACCAATCTACTTTGTTAAGAGCTAGGTCTTCTCTTAGAGTACAAGTTACTAAGTTTTTTCTTATTATTTTCGTCCATATGCGTTTTGAGCCTTCTACTTATCTTTTCATAGAAGACTAAATCTATGTATTGGCTGATGGTGGCTGCTTCAAAAAATTTTAACATTAAAAAATAATAAATGTTAGTTAGTGGCCTAGAAAATAATAGATAAGAAGAGTCATATTTGAAGTAAAATAGTCAAATGACCGAATCGTATACATATGAGACACTTTTTTAAATATTGGAAATCTCACATGATGGTATGCCTTGGGCCACCACGGTGAGATGAAAATGTAGACAGTGGTTTGGATTACATGTCATCCACAGTTCATGGATTTGGAAGGTCTAGATGGCAATACAATTTTGCCATGTGCCACTATTAGGCTCTTCATATCTATACTGTATCAGGTAACTTCAGCAGCATAGGCAATTTTTTCTCTTTATGTTGTGGCCGTACTAAGTTCTGGAACAATCCGACTTATGGTGAATATCTTCCTCTGGGTGATTAGAACAAGATGAACAGGTTAGATGAAATAGATAAGTTGCTGTGAGCCCCACATACAAACCCATGGTTGGTGCCCCATTTCAATATTTAACACTAGTGGGTTCTTACTCATGCCTCTCTTGCCGTATACTCACAAAAGTTTCAACACAAGGTCATAGGTTCCGGTACCCATTGTGGTGAAATCCTACCATTATGCTCACAAGAGTTTCAACACAAGGTCATGGGTTCCATACCCATTGTGGTGAAATCCTACCATGGTATTATGAGTGTGTGTAAAAAAGTAAAAAAAATAAAAATTAGTGGGTTTATTTAAGTTTTTTTTTTTTTTTTTTCACACACACCCACACACCCTGTAATGGCAGTCGAACCCATAACTTCAACGTTGAAACATGCTCTCTATTTATCGGATCCCTACTCCTGCTCTGGTGGTAGACTCTTACAAGTTCCAACACAGTCAAGGGTTCGAGTATCCATATAGGTGGTGAAATCTCACTATGGTGTGAGTGTGTGGGTTGTGTGTGCATGTGTTTAAAAAATAAATTTAAAATAAAAATAAAAATATGCTCTCTATTTATCATAGAGCCATGGGTTAGAACTCAATGGGGCCTATTTGTGGATTGGGCAGATATGTTGTTACAAGGCCTAACAAGGTCGCAGGTTCGGGTTGTTATATGTCATCCTAAGTCCAATCGTTTACTAAATGTGCAAAGTTTCTTGTTGAGCTTGACCTGCAACCTACTTAATTATAATAAGGTTAGATTCAACTGACCTGACAGATTACAACCACACTTGAGTTTAATTAAGAATGGAGAAGGGGCCCATTTAGTAAAACCATGTATTTATAATTATCGTCTATTAATTGGTTTTGATTTTGTGTTAGAATGGCTGGGGTCATCTCACATGCTCCATTGATGAATTATAAAGGTGGGTCTGGTTATATGGCTCGGTGGTAGCTAGATAAATTCTGTTTTAACAAAGAGATCATTATATTAAGTGCTATGTGATGTGGGTGGGTGTGAGTGTGTGGTATGGGTCTGTGTAAATAAATAAATAAAGCAGTGTTGGGAGGGTTCAACCTGCACCTACGACATTTACTCAAACAGCCCGTATTTCTGACCAAAACCCAACGCACAACCTATTTAGAATATCACAAACCCACCTCCTAACCAACGGTACAAGCTAGGTGAAGGCTACTGTGATGTCTGTGATAAATCCACCCCATCCATCCTTTTTTGGACCTTATTCTTGGCCATGAGATAAAAAATGAGGGTGATCCAAAACTCAAGTGAGCCACATGGTAGGAAATCGTGGGGTCACTATTGAAACATTTGTGGGACAACATAATTTTTGGATCAAGATTGCATTTTTGTGCTTTTAGCTTACTTTAAGTGTAAATGACCTTATGAACGGTTTGGATGGAAAATAAACAGCTGATGGACCCCAGAGGTTTCAACAGTGGGCATTTCCCTCCCCATTTTTTATTGTCTTTTCGGTCACTTGAGTTCTGATTCTGCCTCATTTTTTGTCTTATGTCCTAAAAAGAGGTGCCAAAAGGATAAACGGTTGGATTTCTGACAAACATCACGGTGGGCCCCATTTAGATTGGGACCACAGAAAAGGGGTGGCAGACAATCCGGGTCCCATCATAACAAGAGAATGTAGGATGCACATGTGACCTGGCTTAAAAAAGTACTATTAATGGTAGCATGGGTAGGAAGCAATGTTCTTACTTGTCAAAGACATCACAGGAATGTATGCCTGAGATTTGAGACACATGCACCAACCTTGCATGTGCGCAAATCAGACCATTCATCAGATTAGTCAAAGTTGTATGAGAGAAATGAATCGTGATAAGAAGAACATCAAATATTCATATCTAAATTTTCTACGCGGTGGTCGACCAGATGGGTGGATTGGCCACCAAATGTATGTAAGCTGTGTACAATGCATGATGAACGGACCAGATCTCACAAATATACACTACATTGGCAGGTGTACTGCGAGGTCCCTAATGCATCCCAAGCGAGTGAGTGAACTTAAGCATTCCTTAGGAGATGAAGAGACGTGGGAGGAAGACATGGGCATGTGCATGCATGTGGAGATATCCCAAGCCTTCTTTTATTTGTTTCAACAGATCTTGCAATGTGGGACACACGATTCTTCTCATGAGCTGCTTGCTGGCCAAGGAACCACACGTGCCAGGAAATGTGTAGATGTCCCTCGCTGTTTCTTCAATTAGTTTTTTAGTACAAGTAGGGCCCATGGCTCGGCGAACTAGACTGGTGGTTGGATTAGCCCGACCGGAGATGGACCATTCACAAAAAAAAGGCCCTCAATCGGACAATCCTAACACGTTAGATATAGGATTGGTGGATATTTCCAATTTGATAGATTTTTAGAGCATGATAGATAAGCAATGAGTTCGGTCTGACCAACGGTTTGGATCACTTAACTATGACACCACACATACGCGATTAAAATTCCTGCATACATCTATCATTGAACTGATTAGAGTATCTTTAATTAGGGCGTGTTTGGGCAGTGGGATTAGAAGGGATTAGGTGGGATGAGATTCATGTGGTCCTATGCCGATTCCACTCCATGTTTGGGAAGAATGGAAAATCTTGGAATTAGATTGGATGGAATTGCATTGAGTCCCATGCTAATTTCACTCAATGTTAGCAAGTTGTGTAGGTCCACCACGATGTGTGGGCTATATTCACACCATCCACTCAATTTTTGAGATTATTTTAAAGCATGGGCCAAAAAATCAGGTAAATCTAAAGCTCAAGTGGACCCCACCATAGAAACCAACAGGGATTGAATACTTATGGTTGATAACTTCTTTGGGGCCACGTAAGTTTTGGATCTACTTCATTTTTAGGCCCATGTCATAAAATAAGGTTACAAAATAAATGAACAGTTTACATATAACACGTGTGTTATTGTCAGTGATTTCAAATGATGGTGGGTATATCCATTCAATGTACCACCGTATTAGCAAGAAAGCATAGAATTAATCTTATCCCATGGCAACAGGGGACAATCCCTGCCATGGGTAATAATTATGTTTTTTTAATCCCATCCTACCTAATCCATTCTAATCCCACTGCCCAAAGACTGATTAGGCGTGTAACTTGACACGGGTTCGGTAGTAAACCCCCCCTACCGAGCCTGGTACTGGTTGGTACTCAGAAAAGTTTAGTGGCTTCATCATGAAGTATGTGTTTTATCCACACCGTCCATTCATATTGTGAGCCCATTTTATGATATGAACCCAAAAATGATCCACATTCAAGGCTCAAGTGGACCACACCACAGGAAGCAGTGGGGATAGTGAGGCCCACCGAGATATTTATTTGCAATCCAACCTGTTAATAAAGTCACATAAACCTGGATGAAGGGAACCTTAAAAATCAGCTTATCCAAAACTTCCATGGCCCACAATTTTTCAACAGAAGGCATTCAATCCCCACTGTTTCCTGTGATGTGGTCCACTTGAGATTTCTATCTATCTAATTTTCAGAATTATACCTTAAAACGAGCTGTAAAAATAGATGGACAGCGTGGATAAAAAAAATACATCATAGTAGGGCCACAGAGCTTTGATCAGCACCGACCAGTACGGAACTCAGTACTGGAGGGTCACTACGGAATCCAAGCCCGACCAGTGGTTGGTTTGAGGATTTTTAGCCCAAGCTGGTACTGACCCAACCGAACCTAACTCACCCTATGAAAATTTTGGGCTGGGCCAATTGGGTTTGGGTTGAGCGCCACCCAAGTTACACCTCTATCTTTAAATCATCTATCTGTGTCCATCTGTTCATTTTTCAATTGATTAATCTATTCTATCATCTGAATCCCTGTATATAAATTAAGAAATTCTCATATTCAACTAAAGAAAGAAATTCCAACTTGTTATGTGTGTGACATCAGATCACGCTAGCCGACGACACCACTACAGTGAAAAGATCAGCTTGATTTACTCGCCAGGTGGGCTCCACCATATTTCTGTTATCCAACCTGTGTTAGGTGAGCTCTGTTAAGGAAGATATGGACTTTGGTAATCAGTCTATCCAACCATTAAGTGAGCCCCACAGCATGTGTGGGCATTTTTACATTTTTCTATGGTGCAGGCCCCACCATGGTTGTTTAGATCATCTAACCATTGCTGCTGGTGCACCCCACCGTAAGTTTTGGAGCAATTTTCACTGTGATCTATGATTTGGCTCACCTGATGGTTAGATCAGCATGGTTTTTGAGATGTCCCATTTTTGGATGGGTCCTATTTTAGAAGGTTATCAATATAGTTTTTGTTATTGGTTGAATCTGGTCTGATACTTCTGGTAAGACGATGGGTACATGTAATTTAATGAAAAAAGAAAGGACATTAGTGGCACCAGTTATGGTTGGAGACCCTTCAACGCCTAAGTCAAGCCAATGAACCTAAAGTAGGCGTGGTGATAGTTGGGATTTATACACGTAGCTCGTCTCTTAGGTAGAAAATATATTTATAGGTTTTTTAGACGGTCTATGTATTTAAGTGAATTTAGTGGAGGGGCTCGTACTGGAGTTGAAATCTATTTTTGGGAGTATATCCGATTATACTTTGATTCACATGATTTTCGGTTAGCATCTCACTAGGTGATTCTCTCATATACGACGCGAGATTTTCTCCAGATATTTTCATCCCAGTCTCAAGGTTTGGGTTGATTGGTAGGATTCGGTCACTAGATGTTATGATAGTTCTTTATTACATGTCTCATACATCAAGTTAATTTGATTTTTCTATGACAGTTTTAAAAAACAAAAATTATGCCCCATTTTCAATAAAACCCTTAGTCGTTATTTTGAGCATTTTCAGCATTATTTAAATATTTAAAGTGTGTAAATAATATATAAATAATGTCAAGTTTTGTCAAATGTAGTCCAGCTATGTTTATTTTTTTAATGGGACTTTTGCTAACGTGTACCAAGCACCTTCATGATGAGATCCACCCCGTCTATATATTAGATGCCCTGCCCATGTGTCTGAATCGGAGCTCAAAAATCAAGAAGATTTAATGTTAAGGTGGGCCACACCTAGACAACAGTTGGGATGGGAATTCCACCCATTAAAATTGTACAGATTTTGTGTGGGGTCCACTGTAGTGTGTATATGCTATCCAATCCACTCATCTAAAGTACCACACCAGGATAAATGGAATCCTATAACGTGGGATGTCACAACATTAACTTGGGCCACCGCACGTGAATTTAAATGTTTTAGGAATGATTTTAAAGCATTTGAAGTGCACCTTGGATTGATTGATTTTTAGGATCCATGGTTAAAATGTGATGGCACAGCTGATGGACGGGATGGATGTGATGCATTTTTATCCCATTCAGCGCTCATCTGGCACAAGTAACGCTTTCGACGTGCCTGCAACTCGGGCTAAGGCAATATCCAGTCCATCTATTAGGTGAGAAACCTTCTGTCCACCGTACAAACAAAATATCAACCCTAGAAAATACTCAGATGGGACACACACTATTTTACTCTCAACCATGTATTTTGTAGCCATAAATGAACAGCATGGATTGATTGAGGGTCAACTGGTTACAATGGTTTGGGTTTGCCTGTGGAACACCTGGCCTGACCTGCTCTTGAGGTATGTTCGAACCAACCCAAATGTGTGTTGTGTTGGGCTTGGGGTAACAAACCTGGCCCATTTAAGCAAATGGGTTGGCATGGATTGAATCCTACTCGGCTCAATATCGCTGAAAACTTGAAACAATCTAATACAATGTTAACCGTTGATGTATCCACCAATTGCATGGGCCATGCTGGGCTTTCCTCAACTAAGACTACTCTCTCTCTCTCTCTCTCTCTCTCTCTCTCTCTCTCTCTCATGTCTTTTCCTTTTAGAGAGGCGTTTCCTAAGTTTGAAATGCATACATGTTGAGATATGCACTAGTGCTCTTAGAGCACCACATAAAACTTATAGTGTTCCTAGCTGCATTGGGATACTTAAATAGTCCAATCCCTTGACGACTGTTCATTAGGTCCAGTTCACATTTCATGGGCTAACATGCAAACATGATAATGGTCTTGCAAATATGAACCTGATAGATATAATTACTTGTTGTCAACTTGATAAACAACATGCATGTAAGATTTTTGAAAGAAAGCAACAAAAAATGGAGGAAGACATATGTTAGGGGTAAAATCGGACTAACCAAACAACTAGAATGAGATAGAAACGATAAGGCAGATAGATCGGATGAGGAGGTCGGGTAAAAGGTCGGCCTCGACCACAGAGTACGATCTTCATGATCAACCCGAGCACTAATCGTAAGCAATGGCCTCAATTGCTTATTTGATATTTCACTATCACAACTAAGCAAAGACTGCAAGTACCGGCTTGACCTTGATTAGAAGCCCTAACCACGAAGTTTGGCCCCGATTGCGATTGGCAATTAAACTCTGTCTATATGACCTCGACCAATACAACTTAGAGGTCAGCCTCGACTATTAACCACGACCTCCTTGGATACCAACTATCGGGAAATATTTCTTTCGTATACGGGAAGGATTATCTCTCCGAGATTTTTGCGGAGAATCACACCTAGGATATCGACATATATCTAGTGAAAGATCCCTTGCGTGATACGTACCCGCTTGTCAAACTCATTACCATAAACAGAAGATGCCTTAAGAGGATATAAATAAGAATCCCACTACCGTTACCTTAATTCGACTAAAACCAAAGGGACTAAAACCAAAGTGTGCTTATTCTAACTTACTTACTTTTCAATATAAAGTGGGAGTATAAAAATATTGAAGAATTTTAAAAGACTACAATAAAAGATGGATGTTTATAGGAAAATTGGAGCCATCTGGCTTTGATACCATCAGAGCCATTTGATCAATTACCTTAAAATGGATGTTCAACACTCTTAAACAGAAACAGTCAAATAAAAAATACGATCCACCCATTGATCAGGGCCCACTATGGATTTCTTATTATTATGAAGAATCACTTTCATTAACCAATTATAGCCATCCATCGCATTAAAAAACGATTATTGTAGGAAATAAGGCCAAATAAAGGATGGATTGATTTTCGCATAGTAGTCTATGAAACGTGTCCTGGACTAAATGTACAGTGGGGCCGATGGATCTGTATTCTATAATCTAGACCGTTGTTTAAGGTTAAACTCGACTTGACTCAAAACCCAGTTGAGTTGAGTCGACTCAGAAACTTGGGCGAGTTTTTTCTAGTTTCTGTGGTGGTATTTAATAAATTTTAATGTTTATAATAAAAAATTATATATATATATATATATATATATATATATATATATATATATATATATATATATATAGTCAAGTTGTGCTGATTCAATCCAGATTTTTCAAGTTTTCTATAGTTTTTACATTTTTTTTTTCTTGTAAACTCCAATTCTGACTGAGTCAAATTGACTTTTCAAACCGAGTTGACTCAGATGAGTGGGCCCGTGTTTCTTCAAGTTTTAAAACCATGATCTAGACCATTGGTCCATTGTGTTTGACCATGGATGGACAACAGCTTCAAACAGCAAATTTTTTTAAAAAATTTCCACACCAATCAATGAGGATCAGGGCTATTGCATGTTTTGAGCCATGTTGTCCTCATCATATATATCAATCTAAAGTAGCTTCTAAGTTGATTTGATAACTAGCTAGGACTTAACCCAATGATCCTATGGCCCATTATCATGAGCTCTTGTCCATTGGATCGGACCGCCAACGGTTCAAGTTCGGCCAAGGTATAGACAAGCCCGGCCCACTTGGCCTTTGGGCTCTGGATGCTCATGAGGATTAGTGGTCCTCCACGTGGGGCTTTGCACAATGTACTCGGGTTTTCAGTTCTGTCAAGTGTGGCCCATGGTCAAATGATCCAAACCATTGGTATTTGGATCCTTCAGGGATGGCCCATGCCTAAAATATCATCCACGGAGCGTTCAAAACCTTTGATTTATGGACTCCAAATTGATGGTTAAGAAGAGGAAAATCAACGGTCCACATTCAGCATAAAAAGGGGGCCAATTCAGGTGGCCAGGATATTCCAATCTGGCAGATTTTTGGGTTGTGACTAGTGATGGAAGAGACCAACGGTCTAGATCAATGAAGCACGGCCTCACTTGTCAGAACTGTACAAACCGTAAAGCCGTGGGTCGATAATCTCAAAATTCCTTTTTGTAGGCTATTTGCAGCCATCCATTTGCGCTCGAATCCCGGATGTGGCACACGTATGTGAATCTGGGCATCCATCTGGTGGATCTGATGGTTAGTAATTTACACAAACAAGATCTGGGCATCCATTAGGTGGACCCCCGGAATGTGTGCTCCACCTGATTAGTCCACATTAGGTGGGCTAATGTCAGAAATTCTCGATTGGTAAAATTTTTGAATCAGTCAACTTCACAGCCGTACTTCATCGTATAAACAGTTTGTATCGGTAAACAGGAACCCAAATCCGGAATTTATTCATGCATGTTTTTTATTACCGTATCCCTGAAAATCTCGACACTTTCCGTCGTCTTTCCTGTAAATGGACTAAATGGATATTGCCGACGGCTCACGTTGAAAATGAAAAGTCGACTGGAGATTTATATCCGGAAGAGTTTTCAATGTTCTGGATAACTGAACCATATAGCCCACTGGTCAAAGCTTCAAACCCGAGTATGCGGCCCAAAATCTTGTGCCACGAATTGCAATTTTCCAATACTCAGTTGCTTAATACACAGGCATTTGTAAATGGTACACATGGCATATGATCAAATTAAGCTAACTTATCTACAGAGGAGGTTGGTTGAACAATTTTAATTTCTGATTAGTTGACACCTGTTTTTTTTTTTTAAAAAATAAAATAAAATTATATATATATATATATTTTAAATAAGAACTAAAGGATATTCTTTGTTATTAACCTTCCAATAAACGTCCACCAATCTGATACTCAGGTAACTAAACAAGTTTTGGGTCATGATACACTTAAACTGGTACACATAGTTTAGGCGGTTTAATTTGAATTCCTTGTATAGAAAGTGTGCAACTTTTATCAATTCACAAGTGCCTGTGTATCATCCATCATATTCTCCCAGAGCATCTAAGTTTTTCTCTTGGAATTGTATCGGTCGTATGGAGGCCGTGGCCTGAGAAATTTGGGACTGTGGACCCACCTTCTATCCAGCTGTTTTTACGAAGCAATACAAACTTTATTCTGCAACTTAGACCTGCGCGTACGGACAGCGAATTTGAGGACGAAAATACCCCTCCTTTCACGGAAACGGATTGGGTACTCCGCCTGCCACCAGCCAATGGCGGATGGTCAGAGGTCTGTGGGCCCCACCATGATGTATTATTTTCATCCATGCCGTCCATATACTTTTCCAGATCATTTTATGGTATGAGTCCAAAAATGAGGTATATCCAAATGTCAAGGTACCACATTACAGGAAATAGTGTTGAATGAGCGTCAACCATTAGAAAACTTTAGGGGGCCCGATGTGATGTTTGTGACAAATCCTCCCCGTCTAATTTCATTCCTAGTGTCACAAAGACCTGGATGAAGAGGAAAAACAACTTTCATAATGATTCAAAACTTCTGTAACCCCTAAAAGGGTTTCAATGGTAGATGTTCAATTCCCCACTGCCTTTTAGAGTGTGGTACACTTGATAGTTAGATCTATCTTATTTTTCTTATCAAGACTTAATATGAGCACGCCAAATATATGGATGGTTTGGATATAACACAGACCTCATGATAGGACTTACATAGGCAACATAGCATTAAAAAAAAAAAAACAAACCACGGATTGGAGTGGCAGTGCCGCCGCGTAGTATGGCTACAGTTATAATCCGTAGCCATAGTGAATCGAAAATTACACTTTTTAAAGACAAACTCGCTGGACATGGACTTTTTCGATGGTATCGAAATATGCTTGATATATCGAAGGACCTATAGCTACGGATTATATCCGTAGCCTTAACTGTAGTCTATGCCAATCTATACAATTTTTTATTTTATTTTTTTATTTTTATTTTTTTACATGGAAAAATTTATTCTACCTACAATATTCTCTAATACATATTTATATAAATATGTATATATAAGCATATAAAAATTTTTTTTCTTTTTTTTTTTCATTTATTTCTTTATTCATCTAACAAGAATATCTTCTAAACCAAAATTAGTTATTTGACGTACCTTATATGATTTTGGGGTAGGAGAAGCTACTTTAGCCAACCAATTAGGTGATTTTTCAAGATTTCATCAAGTCGATGGTTGAAAATCCATTTCATTCACTTTGCAGTCAATTTCATCCATTTCATTTACTTCGCGATCAATTTTATGTTTGCCCCGCTCAATTTTCAATTTGCCCTGCTCAATTTCATGTTTGCCCCGTTCAATTTCTAGTTTTCCTTGCTCAATTTTCAATTTACCCCGCTGAATTTCATGTTTGCCCCGCTCAATTTTTAGTTTGTCCCGCTCAATTTTCAGTTTGCCCTGCTCAATTTCTAGTTTGCCCCGTTCAATTTTCAGTTTGCCCCGCTCAATTGCCTTGCTCAATTTCTAATTTGCCCTGCTCAATTTCATGTTTGCCTCGCCAATTTTCAGTTTGCCCCGCTCAAATTTTCCGTTTATCCTGCTCAATTTCTAGTTTGCCCCGCTCAATTTCTGTTATGGTGGGCCCTACAAACTTTTTAACGATGAAAATCAATTTTCTCGTTGCTCTTTGTAGTGTATGGTCCAGTTGATCTTTGGATATGGTTCTTTATATATATATAATGCTCCTAAATGATCTCGAAAGATGGATGAACATTGTAGATATAATAAATACAAAATTGTGGGGCCCATGTAACTTTAATCTCCTTTGAGCGGGGCAAACATGAAAATTGAGCAAGGCAAATTAGAAATTGAGTGGGGCGAACATGAAAATTGATCAGGGCAAATTAGAAATTGAGTGGGGCGAACATGAAAATTGAGCAGGGCAAATTAGAAATTGAGCGGGGCAAACATGAAATTGAGCGGAGCAAACATGAAATTGAGCAAGGAAAATTAGAAATTGAGCAGGGCAAACACAAAATTCAGCGGGGTAAACTGAAAAATGAGCGGGGCAAACATGAAATTAAGCGGGGCCAATGAGAAATTGAGCTTGATAAACATGAACTTGAGCGGGGCAAACTAGAAATTGAGTGGGGCAAACACGAAATTGAGCGGGGCAAACTAGAAATTCAGTGGGAAAAACATGAAATTGAGCAAGGCAAACATGAAATTGAGTGGGACAAACTAGAAATTGAGTGGGGCAAACATGAAATTGAACGGGGCAAACATAAGGTCTATGTTAGGGACCGAATGCATTTTATATAGGAGAGTAGCTATGGGAGATAGTTCTGTGAGTCTTATCACGGGGTATATGTTATATCCATATCGTACATCCATTTGAGGAGCTTGTCTTAAGGCTTGAGATGAAAATTAAGACAAATCTAACTATCAAGTGGACCACACTGCAAAAACCAGTAGAGGATTGAACGTCTACCATTAAAACCCTTTTTAGGTTCACAGAAGTTTTGGATCAATATGAAATTTATTTTTACTCTTCATTCAGGTGTTTGTAACCATATGAAAAGATTGGATGTAAAATAAACATTATGGTGGGCCCTATAGATTGTTTAACGGTGAAAATCATTATTTCTACTACTATTTATGGTGTGGTCCAGATGATCTTTGGATATGATTCAGTTTTTTGGATAATGCTCTAAAATAATCTAGATATAATAAATACATCATTGTGTGGCTACTTTGATCTCCTTTGAACCGTTCGTACAACGTAGAGATCGAGGAGCGTTAGTGCTCCTCTTCCAACGACACGTACCTACAGCAGCTGTACACTAGCCAATCAGCTTCTCTCTTCGGTACAACACGCGATCATTTGAGGTGCTGACATGTTAAGAAAGTCTAACGGTGGATTAGGTACTGCCCTGCTAGTTCTGAGCTCCAGACAGACTAGTGCTTCTAGGCCTAACATGTTTATTTGCCATCTAACTGGTTCATAAGATCTCTTAAACATTAATAAGGGGAAAACACAAATATATTTTGTTCCCCACCGTTTGCCCTGCTGAATTTCATGTTTGCCTCGCTGAATTTCTCGTTGGCCCCGCTCAATTTTATGTTTGCCCTGCTGAATTTATAGTTTGCCCCACTCAATTTCATGTTTGCCCTGCTCAATTTCAAGTTTGCCCCGCTGAATTTTATATTTGCCTTGCTGAATTTCTAGTTTGTCCCGCTTAATTTCTAGTTTGCCCCACTGAATTTTGTGTTTGCCCCGCTGAATTTCGTGTTTGCCCCGCTGAATTTCTAGTTTGCCCCGCTGAATTTCATGTTTGCCCCACTGAAATTCATGTTTGCCTCACTAAATTTCTAGTTTACCTCGCTCAATTTCATGTTTGCCCCGCTGAGTTTCTCGTTGGCCCCGCTCAATTTCATATTTTTCCCGCTCAATTTCTAGTTTGCCCCGCTCAATTTCTAGTTTGATCGCCAAGTGATTGAAATTGACCACGAAGTGAATGAAATGGATTTTTGACCATCGACCTAATGGAATCTTGGAAAATAACTAGGTTTATTGGCTAAATTAGCTTCTCCTACCCCCAAAATCATATGTGGTATGTTAAGTAAATCATTCTAGTTTAGGAAATATGCTTGTTGAATAAATAGACAAAGAAATGAATTAAAAGAGAGAAAAAAAAATTTATATGCTTATATATACATATTTATATAAATATGTATTAGAGAAAAATGTACGTAGAATGAAGTTCTCCATGTAAAAATAAAAAGTTTAAAAAATTAAAAAAAAAATATACAAACTACAATGGACTACAGTTATGGCTATGGTTATAATCCGTAGCCATAGGTAAAACTGCAGAAATTTTGAGGCAAAGTTGTTGGACAGTTCGGGACCTTTTTCGATATATCTCGAAAGACCTTCAATACATATCAAAAAAGCAGGGCTACGGCTATGGCTACGGTTATAATCCGTAGCTACAGGTTCCTGGTTTTTTTTTTTTTTTTGCTATTGTAAACCCCATCGCCTTTTGTGGGTCCCATCATGAGGTCTATGTTACATCCAAACCGTCCATCTATTTGGCGAGCTCATATTAAGCTTGAGACGTAAAATAAGACAGATCTAACTATCAAGTGGTGGGCCCTACAAAATTTTTAACGGTGAAAATCTGTTTTTCCGCTGCTCTTTGTGGTGTGGTCCAGTTGATCTTTGGATATGATTTTTTTTTTTTTTTTGGATAATGCTTCGAAATGATCTTGAAATATGGATGAACGTTGTGGATATAATAAATACATAGTTGTGGGGCCATGTAACTTTGATCTCTTTTGAGCCGTTCGTACAACTCTCGGTTGGAAGAGCGTCAGCGCTCACCTTCAAAAGGGAGGGGTATTTTCGTCCTCAAATTTGCTGTCCGTACGCGCAGGTCTAAGGGCGTGTTTGGATTCACGTTTTAGTTGTATTGTATTGTATTTGGTATTGTTCACGTATACGTTGGGTGATATTCAGAATACATCCAGCGGAGACGTGCCACTAACCAATGTTTGGATAGGACGTATTACTCTAGCATGTATACAATTTCATGTCAGATCAATGTTTGGAAATGATCGGAAGGACCACAAGATGTATATACGTGCGTGTAGTGGGGCTCACTCATTGTTCCATTGAATGATTTGAGACGTTCATTCACTTCAAAGGGTGGGCATTACCCTTGCCTAGGTGTCCTTTTGTTTCTATGCAAACTATTGCAGAATCTCAACCGTTAAACATGAAATGGACGGCGGAGTAAACACCCTTATGGGCCACGCTGATTTCACTCCAAAAACACTCACTTCTAGATGGTTTTTTGTCCTAAATCCAATGGGTGGAGTGAATTTTCCAAGAAGCTTCAATAAGTGGGCGACCAAACTTCACAGAGTCGACGTACGTCGACTCTGTTATGAAATAGAGGTTCCGTCTTTTCGTTGTGGTCCACCATCATGCAGTGAAAGGTTGATCTGAACCGTTCATCAGGTAGAGGGAGAGAAACCCATCAAAAACATGTTGACCTTTCATGGCCATGTACTTCCTCATGATCGCTACAATGATCAAAAGAAGATTGTTCGGCTGTTGTTTAAGCTTGATTGTCTCAGTGGGACACATCATCGGATGATCAAAGCTTACGATTCATGGTTTAAATCTCGAGAGGAAGATGATGGACGGTGTGGATTTGTCAAAAGACGGCCATACTGGGCATTACCAGCAACACAGTGAAAGAAGAAAATGCTTTCTTCCTGTTTACGTCCGACTGAATGTTCGGCCAGTTGTGCGGTACAATTCCATTGATGATGCAAAGTGGTTCTCGGGTGTATTCGCACGCGTTGAATGCATCGCCCGCTGTTCATTTCCAAACGAGGGACATGTACCATCAACCCCACTAATACGAAACTATACACTCCAAACCGTGAATTCAAACACACCCTAAATTTCTCCCGTGGCCTGCGAGGAAGCTGCGCAAGTGCACATCCACACTCCATTGACCACGTTTTCCATTTGAATGCATGCTTCTGTTGCCGTTAATAGCTATATACGCAAGTGGGGCCATGGTCCATTGATCCAGACCGCTGTATGATGGGTCTCACTCTCGATGGCCTATATATATACCAGAAATCCCTCAGATTGTAAGATCCTGTCCATATACGGTTGAATGGGATCAATGTTACGTAATTTTCCTTTCTATCATTACAAATTATTTTTTGAAGAGCTAGTAATTTTCTTCCGGAAGATTTTTATCATATGGCCATAAAGTGTTTCATTATATCAGTGATTTGAATCACAGAAAAGGCCCCAATGGTACATCCGTAGTGCAACATCTCAAGAGGAGAAATCATCCAGTGGGCCCAGTGTATGGAAACCTTCCCATGCACCTAGTTGCATATGAATTAGTTAGCATCTTTATCACCTATCTGGACCGTCCATTCAGTTCATTCCAATATTCTACCACTACAATAAATGGATCACTGCAATATAATGGTCCTACATCTTCTTTGGACCTACCTTATAGGACTGATCTTGTCCATCCAAATTTTCATACCACTGATTTAAGGTTTGGATCATCGTATCGGTATGTAAGTGGTTGGCTTGACCTAATGAACGGTGCATATGTGTGATATGAATTCCAGCGTACTTCTCTGCACGAATGACGGAGACTCCATTGTCTCATTCAGGAATCTCTCCCTCAAGAAACATGCAAGGAAGCCGATTCACGCAGAAATTCCACGGCTAAGATGCATACAAGGAAGCTTCATTTCTTTGAATGGTCTCCTAGTTGCACCCTCTATTTATCTATCTAAATCTGCATTGCTTGTGATCATCTTCCTCCTTAAACAAACACAAACAAGGCCCATCAGCTCTCCGGCTGCTATCGAATCCGAATATATCACTTTCACATGGCATCGCTTCACCCTTTTCCTACTCCTACGTCTCTCCTGGTGCTCATGTTCTTGGCTCTTTTCTCTCAAGTATCTTGTCTCCCCATCAATTACACTACGTTTGAAGATCGTGATATGCGAGATTTCATACACCACGGCAATTCAAGAATATACTACGGAGCTTTGCAAATCACCACTGATACGGGCAATCGTAATTACCAACATTTAATGAAGAACTCGTCCGGGAGGCTTCTGTATAAGGACACGATCAAGCTATGGAAAAAGAAGAAGAACGGCACGGTCATTGCATCCTTCCACTCCACCTTTGCGTTGAATATCGTTGGCGAGACGGAAAATAGCGGACCCCCCGGTGAAGGTTTGGCCTTCATTCTGACCAGCAATCCGGAACTCCCGATGAACAGCCATGGCCAGTGGCTTGGGATAGTGAATTCAAGCTTGAACGGTTCCCCCGCAAATCGAATAGTTGCAATCGAATTTGATACTAGGAAAAGCCATATGGGCGATGAAGATGACAATCATGTGGGCATCAACGTCAACAGCATAAACTCCAACATCCAAGTTCCACTAAAAAGATGGGGTGTTAATCTCTCCAGCGGAGTGGATGTGGTCGCTAGCATTCGATATGATGGAATATCAAAAAACATGACTGTCAATGTTTCCATGTTTAACGATACAACAAGCCACCACATAATTACGGAAACCATGGATCTATCAGAACATCTTCCCGAAGATGTTTACATCGGATTTTCGGGTTCGACCAGTAATTACACCCAGCTTAACTGTATAACCAAATGGAATTTCTCCATAGACGAAATTGCGGGGAAAAATAAGATGTGGATCGTGTGGGTTTTGCTTGGGATTCTCTTGCCTCTTCTCCTCTGTTGTGGGCTTACATCTTACCTTTGCTGGAGAAGAAAGATCAAGAGCGATGTGAGGCTTCAAGAATTACTGGGGGTGCTTGAAAACTCCACAAAAGGTCCACACAAGTTCCGGCTCAAGGATCTCAAATCCGCGACTGCAAATTTCCACCCCAAGAACAAGCTCGGTCAAGGCGGGTTCGGAACCGTCTACAAGGGCTTCTTAAAAGGGATCAATAAGGATGTCGCCGTGAAAAGGTTGTCCAAGGACTCGAGCCAAGGCGAACAAGAGTTTGTGGCGGAGGTGAAGACGATCAGCCGTCTCCGTCACAGGAACCTTGTGCATTTGATCGGGTGGTGCTACGAAAGTGGTGAGTTTCTTCTTGTGTATGAGTACTTGCCTAGAGGAAGCTTAGATAAGCTCTTATTTTACAATGATAGCTCGGTAGGGACTGAGATTTTACTGAGTTGGGATAGAAGGCATAAGATGATTCAAGGAGTTGCATCCGCTCTGAGCTACCTTCATGACGGGTGCGACCGGAGGGTGTTGCATCGCGACGTAAAATCTAGCAATGTGATGCTAGATAATGAATACAAAGCTCGGTTGGGTGATTTTGGGCTGGCTCGAACTGTTCAATACGATGGTGGGACGCACCATTCCACGAGTGTGATTGCCGGAACGCCGGGTTATATTGCACCGGAGTATTATCTCACCGGTAGAGCAAGTGCAGAGACGGATGTATATGGTTTTGGGGTATTTGCCATCGAAGTCACATGCGGCCGGCCACCCGGCAACGACGGCATCGTGGATTGGCTGTGGGGGTTGTATGGGAGAGAGAAGCTGTTGGATGCAGTAGATCCTCAGATGCATGGAGGTTTTGAAGAGGAGCAGGTGGGCCATGTGCTTACGTTGGGGTTGGCTTGTTGCCATCCAAACCCTAATGAGAGGCCATCCATGAGGGTGGTCTTGCAGATGTTGACCGGTGAAGCTGGCCCGCCAATTCCACCCAATGAGAAGCCTGCTTTCATGTGGCCAGCGGTGGGCCGTCTTCATGAGGCTGTTGCAATTTGCATTGAGGAGCATTCCATTGATTGACGTCTATTTGAATCTGATGTATTCTTCGCTGTTGTAGGGATTCGATACAATAATGGTTATTTATTTATTTATGTATTTTTTGTTTTGCACGGAATCTAAAAAGACATGTAAATGGGCACAGAAGATGAAAGGACCTCCTTATTTTGGCAGGGACACTCATGAAAGATCTTGCATGTTTTAGTTAATTACCTTTTGTGAATAGGCCCACCATAACGTGTGAGTGCTTAAATAATATTGCATTTCAAAACATTATTCTTTTATATATTCGTGCATCAACTCTAATTTTTATGTTTTTTCTAGACAAAATTACCTTTAAACACCTTCTTCAAATCCCTATGTAATGGCACTTTTTTTCTTTCTTTCTTTTTTTTTTTTGTCATTAGTTTTTGACAAACTCTTCTATCTATGTATATTTTTTATTTTTATATTAACTTATTATTATTATTATTATTTTTAATTTCTTATACATCCCAAAAAAGTGAACAGATTAGGTATGCCCCGGCCTCACCCAAGATGGTCTGATCCTGACTGTTCGACCCACTTTGATGCATGGATTTTATATCCACGCCATCTATCATTTTTTTCCATATCATTTTAGGGCATGAGCTTAAAAAAGAAGCACATCCAAGTCACGGGTAGACTATGCCATAGGAAACAGTGGAGAGTAAACATTTACAACTTATAATAGACTACAAAAGTTTTGAGTGAAGCTTATATTTGTGTTTTCCCTTCATTAATGTGGCCTTATATATAGGTTTATATAGGTTGGATGGAAAATAAACATTATGAAAACATTATGGTGGGCCATAAGAAGTTTTAATGGAGGGATGTTCAATCATCACTTCTTAAGCATGTAGCCTAAAATGATATGGCAAAAATGGATGCATGACGTGGATAGAAAAAAAAAAAAAAAAACTACATCAAAGTGGGCCCCATAATTAGAGCTATACACGAGTCAAACCAAGCTGAGCTTGTCACAGCTTGACTTGGCTCGGCCACTAGCTGACCTAGCTTGAACTTAGCTCGGCTCGGTCCTCGAGCCTGATTGGCCAACTCGGCTCAGTTCAATCAGCAACTCAGGCCAGTTCCAGCCGAGTTTGAGCCTGTGCAACATTTTCTTAAACACATGGAGTGCACCTTCGAATTCTCACAGTATGCAAAACAACAACAACAGTATACATGTATTCCATCAAACACTCAGTAGGTAGCATTAAAATCAAGATACAAGAGTAGTTTTATAATGTAATGTTTTTTTTTTTTTTTTTCCATAGTGATTTGTTTCATATCCATACCTTCCTCGCCACCAGTTGATCCCACAGAGAATATATGCACTCGAAACAACACTTCGTTGAGTCATTTCATCCAACACTTGGTGAGCAACATCAATATCAAAATAATCAAGTCATTGAACTAGTTCGATTTGAGTTCAATCGAGTTGAGGTTCGATTCGAACTCGAACAAGCTCGAACTCGACTCGGCTCAAACTCAGTTTTGAACCGAGTTGAATCAAACTTTTTCAAGTCGAGTCAAGTGAGTTAACTGAGCCAACTCAATTCGTGTACAACTATAACACCCCGGATTTTTGCCAACTGAGACTTGGATGTCCTTGGGCGTTACTTTTGATTTATTAACTGGAGTGCATATGCATGTGTTTGAGACCAAAAGGAAATTACCTTGGATCTATAAAAACTGCTCGACTAAGTGAAACTTGAGAATTTTGAAGAAAATGAACAGCAAGTTTCGGTTGCACCAAACAAGCTGGGGGAACTGGGGCAGCCCTGCTCGGTTACACCGATTAAACCTCGAGCAACCAAGAAAATTTGGACAGTGCAACCGAGTAACTCTGTTCAACAATTTTCTGCATGTTCAGATTTTGACAGTTTCAGTGTATTAACTTCAAAAAGTTAAATATGTTTTTCTACAACTCCGATTGAGGTGATTCAAAAACAATATTGAATCTTGATGAGTCTATTTTTATGAAAAAATAAATAAATAATAAAAACAAGAAGTAAAGGAGGTTAATTTTAGGACTTTTTAGAAATTGTACCAAAATCATTAGTTTTAGGCAGTTGATACTCCCAGAAAATTTAGAATTTTTTTATAATTCAAAATGTAATAAATTTTGGTATAGATAAAGTATACTTGATGATGAACTACTATAAAATTAATAAAAATCATATAAGAATTAAAAGTACCAAAATTATTATATGAAATAGACCTATTGAAACTGAAAATTTCTGCAACTACACATTGCCGATAAACCACGCATATCTTTTTCATCTTAGAGTTTTTGTATTCGATTTTTTCTTAGGAATTGCTTCTAATCATACTAGGAATCATACTATCTAAATAAATTAATATTTTTTTAAATTTTTTTGTTATATTTTACTAATTCGAATAGCTTCACGTATAGTTGAATTACGGTGATTAGAGCCGAATTACCATTTTCACTAATTACAAATGGGCCACACTATGAATTTAGCTAATCCAAACCTCAATTATAGTGCATGAGAAATCTCGTTGCCCAATCCATCCTGAAAATGCCCAGATTCACCGAATTAGATATAGATCGCACGTTAGTGGCCCGCTAGACTCGAAACTATTGAATAATGACCGTCTCACCGGGCTTGACACCCATTGCGTATGTCGACTCGGGATAGCGTCTAGAATCGCTCAACTTAGACCGAAGGCCGGGTGCATGGAATGTGTAAATGCCCTAGGCCGGGTGCATCATTTCTGATCCAGGATCTTATATTCAATAAGGTCATCGTAGTGCTGATGAGGCGTCTTGGGAGTAGGAGGCTGAGATTCGTGGGCGTTGTCCCCATCTCTTAGGTGTTTGACTATGTTGGGATGTTGTGTTCTGATAAGATTTCCCTCCCTGGGTAAGCTCTGTATTGGTCGTGTTCTGTTTTAAATTTTGAGGACAATTTTTATTAGGAAGGGAGAGCTGTGAGACCCGTATCCTAGCCTGTACTATTCCATAAGCTTCTACGGTCCTCCCCATCGAATTTCGGGGACCCGCGATCTATTATCGGCGTTTGTGTGGTACCCTAAGTCGTATTCCGTAGATTTGAGTCGGCTTAATCCGAGACTTATACCATTGTGACCGCATCGTCGTCGCGGTTCTAATGCCGCGTCTTGCATATCGATCTGATACCCTGGCAGGGAGATGTGGACCCGCGTTCAGTTCAAGAAAAAATACCGCGCGTTTGCAATCCCAAGAAAATCTTTACATCATGTCCCATCAATCAATCAATCAATCAATGCTTTCTTTCTTCTCAAGTCAAGCAACCCCAAAGTCAACTCTTTCTCATCCTCTCTCTTACACACCCATACATCTCAAGTACACCATCACCTCACATCATCACTCACATCCATCACCTCTCCCTTACAACCACCATTCTCTCTCTCTTTCTCAACACATTTTCTAAGCCATTCTAAGAGAGAAAAAATAGACATCCAAGCATCCCAAATGAGAGAAAAGTGAGTGTTGTGTGGCCCACTTTCCACCCCAAAATCCTTCATCCTAGCCATTCATCTCTCATCATCTTCCATCAAAGAGAAGCACAAGGAGATCAGCGTTCCATTGAACCAAGAAGATCAAACGGTGGGTGCTTCTATAGGTCTAGATTTCATATTTTTATGATGGGCCAAGTGAGGCCAACCGATTGATGGTATGAATCTCACTTTGGACCCTAGTTGTGGTGGATGACCCACTATGATCCACATGATTATTCCATGATGGGGCCAATCTTCATAAACCCGACCATGATGTTTACTTTCTAAGTTTGAAAGAGGTCATCTAGACCTTCCATTTTGGTGGAGAAGGAATCTCTACCGTTGATTTTTGATTTGGTGGGCCCACAAATATTGGGACCCACTTGATGTATGATTGAATGCATGGAAGGGAGGGCCCATAGTGTCGGGGTCCCTCCATCGCACGTGTCCCTTTCTTTCTCTCTCTCTCTCTCTCTCTCTCTCTCTCTCTCTCTCTTCCTCTCCTTTTCATTTTTGTGTGATGATGTGGCCGTGTGGCCCACCCGGATGTACCCCACCTTGATGTATGTCTTATCCAACCATCCAAGCCATGTAGCCCTACCCTTTGGTGATGGAAAAACAGAAGTATCAGGTTGATCTAATCAAGTGGACCACGTCCACGTGGGACCCATCAGCCGTGGTCCCCACACGTGGGGCCCACCCTATATATGTGTTACCCAAACCGTCTAGCGTCTAGCGACGCTGGACGTGGCTGCACAGTGAAGTTGAACTGACAGTGTGGTGTACTAACAACAAGCCTTTTTGGGTGGGCTGCTCATGCAGGCCCTACCTTGATGCATGAATTCAATCCACGCCGTCCATCCTATTTCCCAAATCATTTTAGGCGTTGACCCAAAAAATGGAGCCAATCCGATTATCTGGTGGGCCATTGCATAGAAAACAGTGTTTTTACTATTGAAATCTACCTTGATGTTTCTGCACATCAAAACATGTCGAATATTGGGCTTGATGGGTCTGTCTTGGGCCATAGAGACCAATGGTTGGGTTGGATTCTTGATGCGGACCCCACCTGTGAAAAACCATAGAAAAACCAATTTTTCTGAAAAATAAAAAAATAAAAATAGGCAACAACACCCGCTGCTGCTGATGACCAGAGCAGCAGGCGCTGCTGCGCTGTGGACGGACGGGCAGGGGCCACAGGTCCAAGCCGTGGGCCCCACCGTGATGTGTGGGAACATCAACACCGTGCGTTTTGATGGGGCCCTTTAGGGCAGTGGGCCCTCCAAAAATCAGCTGTATATGAAACTCAGGTGGCCCACACGGCAGGAAATAGAGGAATTGAACATCTGCTATTGAAACCCTTTTGGGTGGCATAGAAGTTTGGATCCATATGAAATTTGTTTTTCCTTTTCATCCAGGTCCGTGTGACCTTATCAACAGATTGGATGGAAAACAAATGTTATGGTGGGCCCCACGTGGGACCCACTATGGTGTGTGTTTTACCCACACCGTCCACACCATTGGATGGTGGGACCTATTATGACGTATGTGTTTTATCTCTGCTGTCCAGCCATCTTGGCTGGGCTGCTGGACAGTAGGGGACCCCCAATGATGTATGTGTTCTCTCCACACCGTCCATCCTTATGAGACCCACCACGATGCATGTGTTGCATCCAAACTGTCCAACCATTTTGAGAGCTCATTTAAGGCGTGAGGCACAATGAGACAGATCTAGTTATCTGATGGGCCACTGCTGGTAACAGTGGTGAATTGAACGTCTACCATTGACACTCCCCTAGTCCAGAGGTTTTGGATAAATGTAAAATTTATTTATTTATTTCTATTAGGTCTGTGTGACCTTATCAACTGCTTGGATGGAAACGAAATGTTATGGTGAGCCTTGGGGATTTTAATGGTGGAAATCATTATCGCCACTTATATTTGGAATGCGGTCCAGATAACCTTTCAATATAATTTATTTTCTTTATGCTCAAAATTGATCTTAAGCATATAAGTGAATGGTGTGGTTGGTGAGGCCCATTGGTGCGGTCCATTTAATATACATAAGGCCCATTGGTGCGGCCCATATAACGCGGCCCATGTGATGTGGCCCACTTGCCATTGAGGCCCATCTTGATGTATTTGTGGCCCGTCCGTTGAGGCCTGATGTGATGTATTTGGGGCCCATGGGTTGAGGCCCATTGTGACGTATTCCTGGCCCATATGATGAGGCCCATTATGATATATTTTCAGCCCATTTGGCAAGGCCCATTGTGACGTATTCCCGGCTTATATGATGAGGTCCATTGTGATATATTTTTGGCCCATTTGGCAAGGCCCATTGTGATGTATTCCCGGCCCATATGATGAGAGCCATTGTGATATATTTTCGGCTCATTTGGCAAGGCCCATTGTGACATATTGCCGACCCATATGATGAGGCCCATTGTGATATATTTTCGGCTCATTTGGCAAAGCCCATTGTAATGTATTCCCCGCCCATATGATGAGGCCCATTGTGATGTATTTCCGCCCTATTTGGCAAGGCCCATTATGAGGTATTCAACGCCTATGGTTGAGGCCCAGTGCGATGTATGTATGCCCATTAAGTTGTGTATGAATCCCTTATATAAGTCACTCTTTGAAAGCAATGTTAGTTAAATGACCACATTGTTGGGCAATAATGGTTTAATGTCCACATTGTGACCTTCCCTTAGGCTTTGTTTGACCGATTCCGATTGTCGAGGCCGATTATCAGTGCCAGTTACCAATACCGATTATCGAGGCCGATTAACAGAAAATCTCCAGCAAAGGAGGATCTAGGGTTTTCAACGTCAAAGCAGATTCTTTCGGACAATCTACTGCTTCAAAGTTGCCAGAGAGAATAAACAATGTTGGGGATGCAGATGCCGACATTTCAAACGGAAAATCTCTAGCAAAGAGTAATCTAGTGTTGTCAAAATTGATGGGAGATTCTTCCATTGAAGTTGCAGCAAAAGATTTGGAAAATTTTAAAAAATCCACAGCTGCAGCAAAAGATTCAGAAAATTTTCAAAAATCCCCAGTTGCAACGTCACTAGAAGTTTCAAAGGGAAAATCTCTGGCAGAACGGAATCCAGAGTTCTCAAAACCGTCAAGAGATTCTTCAGCACAAGTTGCAGCTAAAATTCTGTTTTTGACATTAAATGGATCTCATTTTTTAATTCCGTAACTTTTTATTCTAAATATAGGCCCAAAGGTGATGGCTGCCTGAGGATGAAGGTCGAAAGGTCCGCCTCTACCTGTGTCTATCCTGAGAAGATATCTGATGGGGGCGGATTCGTCGATGCTTCTGTTGCTGCTAGGAGTGAAGAGGATTTCTGCGATTGGAACCCCCCAGGGCCAATAGTTAGGAATGGAGGAAGCAGAGTGAGTATTGCCGAGAGAAGGGCTGCGAGGTGTGGTTTCAATGCGCTGAGGATCAATACTGCTCGGTATCGGTCTGTCAACCTGTTGTCTTCGCCAGCTGTTCATTCGCCGTATCTCACAATACGGCCTGCTCTCAGCCCCACGGCATTGCTGGATTCTCCGGTCATTCTTCCAAATTCACAGGTTGCGTATGTTTTACTTTTTCTTATGAGTTCCTGTTTTTAGAGTTGCATTGCTAGTTTCGACTTTTGGGTATTTGATAAAATGCATGGATATGCTGTCGTGGTGGAATGAGCTGCATTATCTTTTTTGATGCATCAATTGTCTTGAGGCCAGCGTTCTTTTGAGAAATTACGTGATCACCAAACATGCTTGGCACACTACAGCCTTGGGTGTTTAGAGGCCCATGTTTAGGTGATCGAGACCTTTGATCTTATTGATTCCTCAAAAGATTGGAGACTGTGACCTAAATTGTTTAAGAAAAAAAAAATTATAACTGCTCATGCTCAAAAGAAGCCAATGATTGAGGAGCTTGGATCTTCTGATATGGGAGAAATTTTGGAAAGGTGTTATTTGCTTCTTTTGTCTGACATTGCTGTGATGGGATTAAGAATGAGTTGTCATAACAAGTTTGAAAACTTGAATTGACCTGGAAACTGGTTAGATGGCTTTTGACTTTGACTTCCCTGAGTTTTGAACAAACTGCTTAATAGGTTGATTTTGCTGATGCACAAGTATTAAAACATGAAAATATAGAGAACATGGTAAGGAAGTCGGTGTTTCTAAACTAAAACCTTCCAACAAAATCTGAAGTTATGCCCACCGATTCTTAACCATTACCGACAATGGAGATGTTGTTGCACTGTTTTTGGGCTACATAGGTTTCAGCTAAGATATCATACTTGAGATTTGGGAAATGGTATTTCTTGTCAGATATTTGGAGAAGTGACCACAAAGATACATGTAATTTAAAGAGTTAGATGTCTTGTTGGCTCTTGGGTGGAGGTTTTGGGAGTCTTTTCTAGATTCTAATGCTAGCATTGAGGGTGCTCCTTTTTGTTGGCAGGATCTTCTTTGTAATGGCTTAGCTTTATTATGGCCCTTGGGCTTTCTTTTTCTAATAAAACATCATTTACTCATCAAAAGAAAAAAAAGGGGATAATGACCAAATAAGCCCTCAGTTAAACTCCCTGGACCATTACCAGCTGCACAATCCTTTTATTGTTAATTTTTTTTTTTCAGCCCAGTCCCTGTTTTCAATAAGCAATCTCATCTGTCCCCTACTTCAAGGAAATGGCAAGAGAAGTGAGTTTTTCATCTTCCAATTAATTTCCCTTATGTTATTTTATCCTATCTTGAATCTATAATAGGATTTTCAACTTTTTTTTTTTTTTTTGTGTGTTTTTATTATGTTATTGTCTCTAATATTGAATTTATGGCTAGCCCCAGCAGAATATATTCTATTCAAGCAACTAGATACTATTTTAGAAGCATATACAATCAGCCATAGCTCCAGCAGGGCCAATTTTAGAAATATATTACCCATGGTGGGATATGTTTGATACTACACAGAGTTCTAATGCTATTGCTTTTGTTAAATTAAGACTTTTTCCTTCATCACAAGAGGATTGATTAACATGGTATGTGGGAGGGTAGGAGGGAACAATAGAGAGACACTTCTCTCTTACTCTCGAAATGTAGTAGAGCCTATATAAAGGTTTCTAAAACTGCACATTACAATAGAATGACAATTTTCCGAGTAGAAATTGACTCAATTATGTGTTGCTTTGTTTTCACCTACCACTAGTTGCTAGACTAATTGGAGAATTCAAACGGTCCCTTGAGTTTTTTCTACCGTATGATTTGGTATGAGGTAATTTTAGCTTTCAAGCGGTATGTGAAGTATTTTGCTGTTTTGATATTGCTACAACAAATTGTCATCAAAGCAAGTTCTGATTTCTTGGGCATTTTTCATTTTTCAGATAATCAATTTTTCTTCCCCAGATCTTCAATCATCCTATGGGTTGAGACTTTTATTTTCCATATGAATGAATGGGAGACTTATGTTGTCTATGATTTTAACTTTGTTTCACTTTTGCTTTTGTTTTCTTCCCATCTCAAGATTAGCTATCATGGTTTGGAGTATTACATCGGCCTGAAACAGACCAATCTCAGGCTCTATAATCATCAGGTGGGCCAACATGTGCTAAAACAATGGACAGCGTTAAAAAAGGCCTTTTCATTGGCACAGACTTGTAAATGTAACTCTAGCAAATAACAGCATAGAAATATTTACATAAAATCCTACAGCTGGTGAAATGGAAAAAGTAGCACAATGCATATGGACAAGGAGAACTTCTATTAGACTGAAGCTTACCACCACAAAACAGAGGAACACCACATAATAAGATGTAGAGAGTGACTTCTACACTCCATATATCTATATCTGGTCATAATTCCACTAAAGTACCTCCACAGCCATATAATGTGATATGGACTTCCAACAATTTCAGTAAGCCTTTCACCTAGAATTTTCAGAATATGGACATTAGAGATGATAACAGTTTCAAATAAGCAGACCATACGTAACTTTGCACCCAAAAAAAAAAAAAATGCTTAGAAGATTTTTGATTTCTGCTTCTTGTTAAATATCACACATCATGAGCCATTTCCAAAAATAATGAAAATTTGTTATAGTATCAAGGCAGAGTTGGACCTCCTAAAAAGATTGTCCACAATGCAATCCAATAAGGAATGACTAGTTGACTCCAATATAAAGGTGTTGAAAAACACATATCAAAGCACAACTTGGATAAAATTGAGGTAATTCCATGCCTATGGCGGGCCATCATTGGTTATTTAGGGTTCTAAAGAACCACATTTATCAGGTAATAGTAACCATCCCATCCATGGGCCATCTTTATTATTCATGTATATAGCTTTTGGTTTTGTGTTTATCTTGCTTGTCTTTGGATAGAAATTTCCTAATCTTCTATACCGTGGAAGAGAATGCGGGTGCTGGTATTAAGGTGCAGAGGAGCTTTTCGCCACAATTCATGGCTGCCGCCTAAAGAAACCCTCCACACTTGTTTAGGCAGCCATGTCCGTCAGCGATAAAATCATTACCCTCGAAAATAACCCCATTCGTCGGTGGTTGAGCGACTGCAGACGATTCTTCTGCCCACCTTCTTCATTCCCCGTCGCTGGCAGCCATGTCTTCTTACCGATTGCAGCCATCGTTGTCGTTGGAGATGATCTGTCGTTCGACATTGAGGGAGAAGCCTACGGAATGGCTTCCGAATAACCAGACACTCATGCGACTAGGGTTTTCAAACCCTGGCTCTTTCAGTTGCATCGCTTTTAAAATCGGGTCAGCAGACACGATTGCATCGGATTCGGGTCTGCCTTTTGGACCCGCGATCGATACCCGTTTCTCCATTGGTTGAGTTGGGCCTGACCCTCATTCTGAGCCCATTGGAACTCAGCGGTGGGCTGTTCGGCGAGATTCAGCTGGTCATATTGTGGACCCACCACATTCCCAATCTCCCAGGTGGGCCACATTAGTGGGCCATGTGTACAAGGCCTAGGTTGGGCCTATTTTTGGGAATAATTTGGCTCACATCCATTTGATATTTTATGTGCCCACTCCAGTTAGTTTTTGGCCCAATTAAGCCCTGGTTATTGAACAGATGAAGCCCCTATTCTAGGCCCATACCAATTTTATTCAGCCCAACTCAGGGAATGTTGAATGCACATTAAATGTTTGGGCCTTCCCTTTGGGGCCAATTTTGGGATCCATTTCTTAGATCTGAGCCATTTATTTTGTTTAAAATGATTGTATAATCTAAATCATTTACTAGATGGACAATGAAGAAAATGGACCTTTCATCATGTGGATCTTTAATAATGGATCTGATCTGTCCATCTTATGGACACTAATGTAAGGATCTGATCATCCATCTGAATCGTTCCATGCCAACCATCTATCGTGTGAATGTTATAGGCTAGACTTGTAATGCTCATTGATGATGACCAGATCATAAAAAGTCTTGATTTGGCCCTATCGTGGGCCCATTACCCATCCTTTAGGAGTTGAAATACACCGTTGAAATGAAGAAGGTGAAACCCACCCGTCTGTTTCACTTTAAGGTTCTCTTTAATTTCTAAAAGGTCAGTACCAACCAACTTGTGGGCCGTATCGGACTAATCTGGATATAATCCGTTGAGGACAGGATTATAATCGTAATCCTGAGTCTATATTTGTAGCGTTGGATTCTGTTGTGTTAGCCACCATAATGATCTCAATCGATGAAAATTTTACAAGTACAGACTTGTGTCATTGGGATAAGGAGGATCGCATACAGTTGCGTTCACATTTCATGCATACGATAACGAAAACATAGACGTTTATCATTTGGCAGTAACACGGACGTGTGAAGTAAATGATGGTAGTGATGTAAGGCTGAAAGACTCATCCACCCATAGGTGTTGAGTGTCTTAGATTTACATAACTGACATCACATAACTTCATGTTCAAGATGATCACTGACATGTTATCATTACCTCCCACGGGATGAATGATGATGATGTAACAAAATCTCACCAGGCTGTGATGATTGGACACATCTTCATCCTGGATATATCAGTTGATGTCCTCCTTAGCAATTGAATTGATTATCTTTACCTGATATTTGTTTATATTCATGAATTGCTTTATGAAATAATGAACTAATGTTAGTATATAACTCTTTCATTTCAATCTCAATTCCAACTAGTACGCACCAAGTCTCTGCCCTAAATGGATCAAATTATGTTCAATGGAAGGACTCCATTGAAGTTGTCTTGGGTTGCTTACAATTAGATCTTGCCTTGATAACACCAGAACTGCCAAAACCATCTGATGATGCCACTGAAACAGACATTAATCGTTGGGAGGCATAGTTTAAATCAAATGATACGTGCCTAAAAGTCATAAAGTATTCGATTTCCAAGTCTATAAAAGGTGTCATGCCTAAAGTAGATTAGGCTAAAGCTTTCCTGACCGAAATGGGAAAACAATTCAAGAAATCTGATAAATCTGAAGTGGGTATTCTTTTGAATAAATTAACTCGCTTATCTTACGACGGAAAAGGAAATATATGCGAATACACTGTGACTCAAGTTATAGTCACTCAAGATCACATGGATATTAATGATGCAGTCGATTTTGCAGTCACTGCAGAACACCACGTAGAACCTCATATACCAACCACTGATGAGAAAAATAAAGATCAAAATCACACCCAACAAGCAGAACCATTGAGAAGATCTGAAAGAGAGAGAAGGCCTATAAATCGAGACGATTACATCGTATATTTACAGGAGCATGACTTTGACATATGCATGGAAAATGATCCTAAATCCTTAACAAAAGTCAAACAAAGTGATGATCATTCTCGTTGGTTTGATGCGATGAAAGATGAGCTGAAATCCATGAGGGACAATAAAGCATTGGATCTTGTAGAGTTACCCACTAGAATAAGGCTGATTGGTTGTAAATGGATATTTAAAACTAAGCGAGACTCCAAAAGTAATGTTGAAAGATACAAATCCAAACTTATTGCCAAGGGTTTTAACCAACTTAAGAGCATTGACTTTAAGGAGACTTTCTCACCAATATCTAAAAAAAAAACTCATTCAAGATTATAATGGCTCTTATAGCTCATATGGATTTAGAGTTACATCAGATGGATGTAAAGACTGCATTTCTCAATGGGGATCTGAATGAGAATGTGTACATGTTACAACCCGAATGTTTTGTAGCTAATGGCTCAGAACATTTGGTTTGCAAACTAAAGAAATTCATCTATGGGTTGAAACAGGCATCAGGACAGTAGTACCTAAAGTTTCATGAAGTAATTTTCTCATATGGCTTTGTAGAAAACATTGCAGATGAATGTATCTACATTAAAATCAATGGGAGTAAGTTCGTTATGATGATTTTGTATGTTGATGACATTTTGTTGGCTAGCAGTGATATCAAGATGTTGAGCGACACTAAGAAATTCTTATCTTAAATATTCGAAATAAAGAATTTTGGTGAAACTTCTTACGTCATCGGCATTGAGATTCGTCGCGATAGAACACTTGGACTGCTCAGCCTATCATAGAGGGCCTATATTACTAGGGTATTTGAAAGATATGACATGCAAAATTGTGCTTCCGGACAGTCGCCCATTGTGAAAGGTGACAAATTTGACATATTTCAGTGTTCAAAGAAAGATTTGGAGAAGAATCGAATGAAGGAATTTCCTTACGCATCAGTAGTAGGGAGCATCATGTATGCTCAAGTCTATATGCGACTAGATATTGCCTTTGTTGTTGAAATGTTGGGGAGATACCCATCTAATCTAGGAATGCAACATTAGATAGCTGCAAAGAAAGTATTACGGTATCTATAAAGAACGAAGAACTTCGGACTCACATACAGAAGATTTGATCAATTGGAGTTGATTGGATATTCAGACGTAGATTTTGCTAGCTGCGTTGACACTAAGAAGTCCACCTTAGGATACATGTTCATGATGGTTGGAGGAGCCGTGTCTTGAAAAAACGTGAAATAGTCTACCACAACTTTATCCACCATGGAAGCTGAATTTATTGCATGTCACGAGGCATCTAATCAAGCATTATGGTTACAGAGTTTCTTCTCAGGTTTAAGAGTACTGGAGTATATCCCGAAACTATTGAGATTATTTTGTGATAATTCAGTTGTTATTTCCTTCTCTAGTAACAACAAACATTCATGAAGGTCGAGACATATCGACATCAAATATCTTGTTGTAAAGGAAAGAGTTCAGAATCATCAAGTATTTGTGGAGTTCATCGGCATTAAGCAGATAATTGTAGATCAACTCATTAAAGAGCTCCTTATCACGCCATTTCAGCAGCATGCGACATCCATGTGAGTCATTAATCCCATAGATGTTTTCAGTTAGTGGGAGTAGTGACATTTTGATTTTCACGGACATTTAGAGATCTCATTTTATATAATTTTGATGATTTTAATATAAAGTTTTATTTTTGCTTATCACTTATATGCGCAATCTAATTTGAGTAAGTAGAACTTCAGTCATGTCTCATTGGAGACATTTGAAAGCTTCAGGACTTCTTAAGGATAGACACACATCATCACATTGAGTGTATAATCCTTATTCCACACTTCCTAGTATCAGATCTATCTGATCAAGATTGTTGGTATTTGTGACCGCGCTTAATCTCACTTTACCTAGATTAAATGTTGTGATGACTACTGCGATTCGATGCTGACAGTTTTGATGGACCAAATTGAACAACATTACCCGTATTATCCAACGGTTGCATTGGTCAATCATTTGGATGTTTTCTATAAATCAAAACTAATTTTTTCAAAAGAATTTTACAGATAAAACCATTGACATTGTTCAATATGGCCCAAGTGGGAGAATGTAAGAATTCTATAAGGTGGGCCTTATTGATCAACGACTTAGATTGACCTGACAGTTGGACTGTGTGATCGGGTAAACCAGTGAACCCCACTTCAGTGTGATTTACGCAGATACTCTGCGTATGAATGCGTAAGGGGTTGAAGTGTTATAGCTTGATACACAGGGCTGTTTGTGTTTGACTAAGAGAGAACAGTGGAGCCGTGAGGGAGAGTTGTGATGGTTTTCAAACTCTCATCCCCATAGAATCTATATAAGATAGCTGGGTCTCCGATCCTACACCACGGTAGAAGCTTAAGTCCCATCTATTGTTCTGCAAAAGGGTGTGAAGAAGAGGAAGATCCTAGCATTAGTTTTCTTGTATTATAATTCTTTATACATGGCGTCTGAGCTAGGTAAGTCATCCAAACCCTAGATCTCTATGTCCTATGCGCAGCCTAATCTCTGAGATTTTCGCATCTAGTTAAACTAACATTTAGGTCTAGAAGACCGTCAATCATCCATAACCTCTCACCTGCTCGAATTGCTATTGGTAATTATTTTTTTTTGCTTTATTGCATCTATATTTTAATTAATAAAATCAACACTTGCTTTTTATTTTTAATTTTCTTGATAAACATAACCAAACTATCATTGTAGTAATAAAGTAACTTTCTCCTTCATAAATTGCTTAATTCCTTAACAACCATTGGTTAGATAGTCAGACCACTCTTTATAAATTTGCTTCTAATAGGATTGCTTTGGCACCATTGATCACAATGCATTGAGTTCAATTCGAGTTGAATACAACTAGAGTTGTACACGAATCGAATCGAGTCGAGCTTGGCACAACTAGACTCGGCTTAGCCACTGGCTAACCCCAGCTCGAACTCGGCTCAGGTAAGTTCGGTTAGCAACTCGGGCCAATTCAAGCCAAGATCGAACCTTTACAGCATTTTCTCAAACACATAGAGTGCACCTTCAATTTACTCACGATATATAAAACAGTAGCAACGGTTTACTAGTATTTCATCAAACACTCAATAGGCAACATAAAAATCAAGATACAAAGCTATTTGTTTCATATCCATACCTTCCTCACCACTGGCCAATACTTCGTTGAGTCATTTCAACAAACACTTGGTAAGCAACATCAATATCAAAATAACCACGTCACTGAATTGGTTTGATTCCAGTTTAACTTGAGTTGGGGTTTGATTCGGGTCGAGTCAAGTTCAGGTAAGCTCGGCTCGAAGTTTTTCGAGCTTAAAAGTTTTCCTCAACTCAGTTCAACTCAATTTCAAACCGACTCGAATTGGGCTTTTTAGAGTCGAGTCCAGCGAGCAAACTCGGTTCGTGTAAGGCTCTGAATACAACTCCAACATATCCTCGTGGTATCTGAGTTAAATAACAGTATCCAAGGCATAGTTGACTTAGTAGTTTGGCTTTTCTTGGTGAACATACGTGTGCAGAAAAAGCTGATGTACATGCCACACAGGTGCTAGCATGGCACTATGATCCAACCATCCATCAAGTTGGTCCACCCTTATACAAAATTATCCAAATCAACACAGCATGTGGGTCCCAATATTGGAATCTAGCGGATGGGTTAGGAAAATTCAGCCAAAATTTTCATAGCGGTATATTTGTTTTGCTGATTGTGGCCCATTTGACAACTGGATCAACCAGATTCTTGGATTAGTACATCAATATAGTGGTGCCTTTACAATGGATGGATTTGATCTCTGATTTATCAAGCTATGCTGGTTCATGTGTGACATGTGTAGGATTATTGCACACGCATTTGCGCTTAGCAAAGCTAAAATTATTGACCGAACAGACATACGGAATATATGTGGGACCCAAGCATTCGACTGTTGCAATAGTCAGCGACACAACGTCGGATGAATTAAATAGATAAAAGCATGAAAATCTTGACCGTTGAATTATAAAACTGCCAATTTGTTAATACGGGGGATGTGCGTCCCACCAGTGTCCCAGCATATGGTATAGAATGTTCTTGGTTGCTGTGTATGGGACTCTCTGCGCCCGAGCAACTAAGCTGCTGAAATTATAGAGGGTCTTGATGAAGCAGTGTGGGACTAGTGTCCGGATGTGCCCAATGGATAGAAGTGCGCCTGAGGGAAGCTGATCCGGACCGTTGAGATGATGGGACTCATCATGGATGGTATGGTCGCCTAAAATCTTTCAGATTACCCCCCCGTAATCGTGTCTATTTACCAACCATCCGTACATCCACAGGACCACAGATAGATCCTTGAGGGATAATTTCTAACCTGTTTGCATGTGAAATAATCTTCCAATAGATTGGATCCACCATCCTCATGACAAGGCTAACGTATTGGACGGGTTAGATGTCGTACACACATGATAATTTTATCTGTTGGGTGGGCCCAATCAGTTGGACTTGAAAACTTCTCTTTTGCGTCAGATTTTAAGCTACTTTTGCTTTCCTTAAAAAAATCTTATGTTACAAAATTCGAGATATCAATCAAACATAAAGGCCAAAATTTAGAACAATTCCCTGTTGATGTGGCCAGACTTTTGAAATGGCCTGCTTTTTAGGTTGTTCATGCATTCTGGTCAGAAAGATCTTCTGAACGGATTAGATGCTCTAAAAAGGTCGACCCCAGAGGTATTTGGAAAGTTTTTAATGGTGGGCGTCCCAGCTATTCCTTCTGGCATGATCCACTTGTTTTTTTTTCTTTTATTCTTTTTTCCATCTGCCTTATTTTTGGCAGCCTAGGAAAGCAGTGCACATGATAAACGGATTGGATGTAATTTTCAGATTTCCTTGGGCCTTAGAATTTATTATTATTATTTTTGGATGGCCTGCTTGGAAATCTATGATGCTAAACACAACTGAAAATATCCAAATGTTATAGTTTTCAAATCCGAAATCCACATCCAAGCTAGCGTTTGGATTGTAAATAACTTCACATGAACTATTTATCCCATGCTTCAAGTAACTTTTCTTAATTTTTACTTATTCAACAAGTTTGTTTGGTAAACCATGTATTTCTCGGCAAAAAAGTAGAAAAGTATATGTTTGGTTTTTAACATCTTATGAGTGTCCATCATGTGTGCCTAACTTTTGATGTGGACCTATTGTCATGTTTGACCCACCTTCTTCAATTTGAACTGTTAAATTTGTGAGGCCTAACTTCATTGTAGACCATCCACCTTGCCAGGTCCATCTTGGATGTGGGCTATCCATCATGTAGGGCCCACATTGGATGTGGTCCATTCATTGTGTGGGCCCACCTTTAATTTTGACTGTCCATTGTGTAGTAGGGTCCAACTTCAAAGTAGACCATCCATCAAGCAGGCACCAGCTTGAATGCGGGTCATTCATCATTAGGGACCGACCTTAGATGTGAGTTGTCCTTATGTGAGGCTCGCCTAGATATGAATCATCTATCATGCGTGGCCCACCTTTAATATTCATTGCCCATCATGTGGAGCGATGTGGATCGTCCATCATGTGGGGCCCACCTTGGATGTGGGTGATTCATCATCAACACCTTTGATGTGGACCATGATTATGTGGGGCCCACCTTGATGTGGGTCATCCATCATGTGGAGCCCACCTTCAATGTCTACCGCCTATCATGTGTGAGCCCACCTTTGACATAGACTGTCCATTGCGTTTGCCCCACCTTTAATGTGGGTCGTCGATCATGCGGATGTGGACCACTCATCATTAGGGTCAACCTTTGATGTGGATTTTCCATTATGTGGGGCCCATGTTTATATATGTGTGTGATTGACACCGTTCATCCATTTTGTCAACTTATTTTAGCCATCAGCCTAAAATCTGAGTTAGATTTGAATCCCATGGGACTGTACCCCACTAACCAATGGTGATAAAAAACAACCTGGGGATCAGTAAAAGTTTTGGATCAAGTAGATATTTCCCTTCTTCTAAGTCAGTGTGACCTTATGATTAGTTTGGATGACAAATAAACATGATTGTGTGGGCCTGGGAAGTTTTTAATGGTGTGTGTTCAATGACAACTGTTTTGTGGGGTATGGTCCACCTGGGATATGAATCTGCTTCAATTTTTGGCTCATTCCCTAAAATGAGTTGGCAAAACTGGTACAATGCTTGGATATAATACATATATAGTATGTATCTAATACATAAATCTTGATACGAAAAGTTTCATCGTGTTAAAAATTATCTTACGGGTGAAATCGGTGTGTTTTGAAAGTTAGTGTCTTTAGAGATGGCATGGACAATTGATAAGTGAGGGCAGTTTTGTTATTGTTGATGATACAAAATTTAAACCATACGAAACACTAATGCCATTAGACGCTATGCGTTGGGATGACCAATGACGCAAAGCATAAGCTTATTAATTTAAACATTATAAAAATGGGTGATCATAGATCAGAAATGCGGGAGGTAAGTGACTATATGGAAAAACCTCAAAATCATGAGGTTACCTGACTTCTAAGCAGTTTGGATATGAACATAATACATAATTGGCATCTACTCATCAATTTCTAGATGACATTTTTATAATTTACCTACCTAATAAAATTTTAACTAAATTATTAATACTAATATATGATATCTTAAAATGACTTAAAATGATTGGTGTTGACTGACATCGACATAGATGATGAGGTTCATATGGCAGTAGTTGCAAATAATTGACTATATCTTTTATTGAAGTAAATTTATTATTTAAATCTTTTAGAATTTGTAGCTAGATATTAAATAATTATGTTATGAAAATTGCTATTTTTTACTACTCTTATATAAATTATTACGTTGTTTTTTTTTTTAAATAAGTATTTTTGTGATATTTTTATTTTATTTTTAGGTATATTTTCTAATACTGCTATATATATATTTAATTTATTAATTTAATTTTCAATTAGATATTAGTTGGATATTCAATTATCCAACTTATATTTGACTTCTTTGAATAATATCCTATATGCATATCCATATGCATATCCCTATTTATAATAATATCAAGTGGGATATCAAACAAGAATATTCCAATATGGGACCCGTTCATGAATTTAAATATTGACCAATGCACATTTATGGATCAATACCTATCACGTAGTAGTCGTGATTGATACAAGAAATTCATACTTATCATGTACCAAAAAATTCACAAAGAAAAGAAAATTAAAAATACATGTTTTATTATTTACTTAATCCTTAAACACAATAGTATATAGTTATTTATAAATACATAGAATTATTTTTAATTGAAAGATAAATAAATAAAAGAATATAATATACAATTTTTTCAATATTTGTTGAACTTTCAAAATTTCACATCACAACTTCAATAAGTCAGTTATATCAATGAATAATACGTACGTATTGTGTTGTATGGAATAATTTCAACCATGGACGTTAAATCCCTTTACAATCCGACTCACTTTACTGCGCACATAATCCATGGACAAGGTATTGCCACGTGGCACACCCATTGACCGTCCTTTTTAAAATTTTTTTTTTTTTTTTCCAGCTGATTTGAGGGCAGGAGACTAGCCTTTGGATTCTCATCATGCGACAGTGCTTTATATGTCATTTGAACCTTTTAGTCTAAGGACATCTCAAATATTCCAACCGGTTGGACCGCAAATTGCGGTGCACTCACCCCTCTCAGGATAATATCAAACCTGTTTCCATGTGAAATACCTTTCCAATAGGCTGGCTCCACCACCAAGATCTTCATGACACGGCCAACGTGCTGCACGGATTGGTCAGATGTCGTCCACACATGAAAAGCTGGAAGTTATCCGGTGTGGGTGGACGTAACTCATGGGCCTACGGTTAGTACTTAAAAACTTATATTTACGGGTCGTTTGGCATATTGGATCCAAATATAGTAAACCTTAATTCTTACCTTTTTTAGGTGAGCACCTGTGCGTACTTGTACACATGTATCATGAACATAAAATCTGAATGGTCCATCTAATGCGGCACCCATGAAACCCTTGTGGCTCAATTTTCAGCTTGATCTAAAATTCCGGTGGGCGAAACTATTTCCTCTATTATTTCATTGAGATCCAACTCATGGTGTAATTTTCTTACTCCTGAATGGGCCTCTTCAATTCTTTTAGGGGTTATTCGGTGCATGGGATTAGGTGTGATGGAATTGCATTTGGTCCCGTTCCAATTCCACCCAATCTTGGGAAGGAATGGGAGAGAAGAATTGGAGAGCATGAAATTAGATTATGGAATTGCATTTGGTACAGGGCGCTGTAACTCTTTGTGCTCCCACCCGTTGGTATGAAAATTTTGAAAGTCTCATTGATATTGGCAAGTTGCGTAGGTCCCGCCATGATGCGTGTGCTATATCCATACCGTCCACTCATTTTTCAAGATCATTTTAAAATATGGGCTAAAAAATCAGGTAGATCCAAAGCTCAAGTGGACCCCACAACATAAAGCAGCGGGGATTAAACACCTACCGTTGAAAACTTCTTTGGGCGCATAAGTTTTGGGTCAAGTTGTTATTTGTGTTTTCCCTTCATCCAAATCTTTTTGACCTTATAAATAAACATTACGGTTGACCTTAGAAAGATTTCAATGGTAGGCATCATTCTTCCCACTGCTTTCTGTGTCGTGGTGTATGTAAGCTTTGGATCTATCTTATTTTTAGGCCCATGTCATAAAATGAGGTTGCAAAACAGGTGAATGGTGTGGATATAACACCCACACACACACACACACACACATATATATATATGGGAAAAGGTATTATGACATCAGGATAAGTTCCCATGAGGTCGAGCTATGTGGGCCCCACCGTAATGTGTGTTGACCATCAACACCGTGCATTTGATGGGTCCCCTCTAAATTATGGGATATCCCAAAAATCAGCCGTATACGGAACTTAGGTGGGCCATACCATCTAAAATCATGTGAAGACACCGTTAAAACATATAAAAGCACTTTGGTGGGGCCCACCTAAGTTTTGAATGCTATTGAATCTGAACCCTCATCCAAGTGGGACACACATAATGGATGGGCTAGATTTGCAAACCACATCTCAGTGGGCCCAAAAAATAATTATGAATGTTTTAATGGTGCACGGCCCCTTCCCACTTCTGTATGTGGTGTGACCCACACAAGTCACAGATTGACTTGATTTTTGAGACCTAGGTCCACGATGGAATGGTGCATCTGCATAATGGGGTAGATGTTCAAAACGCATCACGGTGGGGCCCACACAGCTCAACCTCATGGGACGGACCAGTGAGGTCAAGCGCATAGTACCTTTTCCATATATATGTATATATATATTATTTTCAATCGCTCCAAATGATGGTGGGTATATCTATATATTCAATGGAGAATAAACTAAAGAGTGAATTCCACTATGACACAAATATATCATAGAGTTAGGGCTTGTCCCATGGTATACCGTATACTAACTGGGACAATCCCCGTGTAATCATTACATTTTTTGAATTCCATCCAGGCTTATCCTTTCCAACAGCATGTGTCAAACACCCCCTTAGGTTTATACTTTACTCCGGGTAGTCCATCAGAGTTTAGGCTAAAAGTTGGGGTTGGAGGTTAATTTCATGGGGTTCCGTATCATATGGACTGATTGGAGCCCTAACATATGTGCAAAGGTTCACACGAGGGTTCATGTAAAGAACTGGATGGGTGATCATTTTTGTGTAAATATAGGCTTGTTATCTGTGCACCTTTTCAAGTGTCAGGGCACAAAATCTGAATGATTTATGTTTTAGTCATGATCAATACAATAAATCAATATTCATAGTAAACTATCTTAGCTTACGAGAAAAAAATTACATATTTTTGATTGTTTACATAATCCTTGAACAAAATATTAAAGTCATTTAAAATGCATTAAAAAAATTAATTGAAAATAAATATATACAAGAATATTAATATAAAATTATTTCAATATTTGTTCACCTTTAGAAAATTAACATCACACCCTTGTTAAATAAATCAGTTATATCAATGTATAGTAAGTATTGTATTGTATGTAAATGGTCACCAAAATGGGATAATTTCAACCATGGACCCCTTTACAGTCCTTATTTTCCACTACGCACGTGGTTATAGTTTGCACCTTGTATTCTTCGACAGAATCCATGAACAAGGAAGTGCCACGTGTCACGCCTGCTGACCAACGTGGAATAGATTAGGTGCGACCAAGCCTCACCCAAGACAGTGCAGCCCTTACTGTGGGCCCACCTTGGTTCATGTATTTTATATCCACACCATCCACCCTTTTCCCAGCAGATTGTAGGGCATGAGAGAAAAAATGAACCAGGTCCAAATTTCAGGTGGACCATACAAAATGAAACACTGGTGACTGACCATTAAAAACTTCTCGTGGGCCACGAAAGTTTCATATCAAGCTGAAATTTGATTTTGTCATTTCATACAAATTTATGTGACCTTATTAACAGTTTGGATGATAAATAAATATTACAGAAATATTACAATGGCCCCAGGAAATTTTTAACAGTATGGTATTCAACCACCATTGTTTTCTATAATATGGTCCACGTGAGATTTGGATCTACTACTTCATTTTTAGGATCATGCTCTAAAATGATCTATCAAAATCGATGAACAGCATGAATATATAATAATATAGACATCAAGGTGGGCCCCATAGAAAGGGCTGCACCATCTTGGGTGAGGCCAGGGCCCGCACCTAATCCCCTCCCTAGACCAACACTTAACAACGTCCTCTCATTTCTCACTGAGTTACACGTGTTGTATCAAAGGTCCAATCAGATTAATTTACGGCGGACGGTCATTCTCATATATGATTCAAGTTCCCATGTGAGGTCCATCAGTAGCTCTAGGTAGTGAAATCCCACTACGGCGTAACTGTGTGAAAAAAAACAAAAGAAAAAAAAAAAAAGAGGGTCCATCAGTAGGAAACTTCGTTGTGTGGTTGAATACACAAAAGATCCATGGACCCACCTACATGTTCACATAGCCAGTGTTTTCTGCCGACATCATGTCTACCTCCCACCGTACACGTTCAGATATTTAATTAAATCGGGACCGTCCATGGACTGAGACCTATTTATGATGATGGTCCCTTTTCTTTATTTTTAAAATTATATCATACCTATTCCACGATCTTATCCATCGTTTCTCCTAACTTTTCAACAATAAATGTTAACTGCTAACTATATATATTTTTTCCAACCGTCACTTTGAAGGCCACTTGCTAGATGGTTAGGATCATCCCATTTATGTAAAACTTTGAATTATTTTCCATCCACAGGTTGGAAATTCAATGGACGGTCCCAAATGATAAGTTACACTGTCACGTGTATTTTATGAGCTGCAATGTTCTGATTGTAAAAGCTGAAAAAGATGGTTGGAAGACTCCGAGTAGAGTCCACTAGACGGAGTTGATGAGTTGGCGTGGACCACATGTGATGGGACCTTCTTAGATTTATGGTCTAGACCATCACTTGGTCTTTTGCTTAATCGCTAATGCACGAAAAGCCCAACTTCAATGCAGCTGGAGAGCACTGAGAGTTGGTGTGCACGTTATGTCCTATTACAAGAATCTCAAAGTTTGAATTTCCAAAAGTTCATTTTGAAATGCAATGTTAGGGTCTGTTTGGCTACCAGATCTAGCATCATAGGGAGTAAGGTCCTGTTTGTTAAATCTGAAATCCGATCATCCTGAATCTAAAGTATGAATTAGAAGACGAAAAACTACTAGTGAATTTAGAATAACCTGTTTGTTAACTAATGTCTCAAATATTTGAAATATATTAATTTGACACATTTACCCATATTAAACAATTGTGATTGAATCCCTAACTTTAACGATAGGAATTTTACAACCCACCTTTTCCTTTATTGCAGCCCACTTAAGCCTGACATCCTCCTCATTTTTTGTCTCAAGTCCTAAAATGATCCAAAGCTTTTGTGGCCCAAAAGAATTTTTAAATGGTCAATCACCACTATTTCTTATATAAAGGTCCATCTAATATTTGAAGCTAATTTATTTTTTAGATCATACCCTAAAATAAGCTTTCAATATAGATGGACGGTATGGATATAATCTCTCTCTCACACACACACAGTATATTGACGGTATGGATATAATCTCTCTCTCTCTCTCTCTCTCTCTCTCTCACACACACACACACACACACACACACACATATTAGTAGGCCCAAGGTGTGAGCCAGATTTCATGGGAAAGCCTTTTGTAAGAAGTCCACCACTAGAAATCTAGGTGGGGCCCACCTTGATGTTTGCGTGAAATCCACCTTGTCCATCTGTTTTGTGAGATCATTTTATGATATAGTGCTAAAAATGAACCGTATCCAATACTCAAATGGGCCTAAAATGTGAAAATTGGACGCCCACATTCATGGAGCCACAAAAGTTTTCAATCATGCTAATATTTGTGGTTTGAGTTCATCTCACTAGGAATGATAGTATGAACATTATTGATGACATGTAAACATCATTGTCGACGCAGGGAGGTTTCGACGATAGGAATTTTCCTACCCACCTTTTCCTTTAGTGTGGCCCACTGAAGTCTTGTATCCTCCTCATTTTTTGTCTCGAGTTCTAAAATGATCTCAAAACATGAATGGACAGATTAGATTTATCACAAACATAACGGTGGGCTCCACCTAAGATTCCAGTGCAGGAACTTCTTGCGAAAGTCATTTGCACATAATTTGCACCCCAAATCTGGGAGGGGATTTCATATTACCCCACAAAGATCTACCTAAATATAGATAATTAAGGGCTTTGTGGGGCCTACCATGATATATATATGTTTTATCCATACTGTCCATTCATTTTTTTTCATATTATTTTAGAAATTAAGACAAAAAAATAAGACAAATATAAGGCTTAAGTGGGCCACACTATAAGAAACTGTGGGAATTGGGTACCTATCATTGAAAACTTCTTGGGGCCACATAAGGCTCTGATCATGCTGATTTTTGTGTTTTTCCTTCATCCAGGTCTGTGTGACCTTATAAAGAGATTTGATGGCAAATAAGCTTCACGGTGGACATCAGGAAGGTTTTAACAGTAGTTATTCCTGTCCCACTACTTTATGTGGTGTGGTTGACTTTAGCTTTGGATGTGCATCTTTTTTTGAATCATGCTTTAGAATGAAATAAAAAAGTTGATAGACGGTGTAGATCTAATACATAAATCATGGTGGACTTAGAGAAGTGCCCCATGTTAAAAGTTGGGATGTGTATAACATAAGGGAGAAAATCTTTGTCACAAAGGACAATTTTGGATTAAAAAAATAAATCACCGAGCGCATTCTTGATTCCTCATTAAGCTAGACTCTTATCACGAAAAAATTTCGGCATAAAATGGTGGAGCGCTTTCCTTCTTCTGCGTTAACAAACACCACTAAGTATGGAACATTTTCCAAATTCCGCGTTCAGTGCAAAAATTCTTCATTAACAAATAGGCCCTAAGTCTAATTCCGATTTCGGCAATGCTCATGCCCTTTATGTAAGATTTGCTGCTCTATAAGCACAAATAAAATTAAAAATGTATTAGAAAAAAAAGTGCTACTATGTTTATGCATGACATGTATGTGATGACACACATGTAGCAAAAAGATAGAGAGAGAGAGAGGTGGAGATACATCCAGGTGGGTGCTAGAGGGGAGCAGATTAGGTGAGACTCAGCCTCACCCCGGACAGTGCAACCTGACGCGGGGAAGGATGTGCTGAGATTGAGCATCATATTCCTCAGGGGATAATTACTCTGAATCCATAGAGTTTCTCCGGACTCCTCACATAGATTCCTCAAATCCATGAGGGATAATAGAAATAAATTCTAATAAATATAAAAGTAATTGATGATAAAAATGAATTCACAATCTTTTAAACAGTGATATCAAATTAAGGAAGAAGTTTCAGAATCAAACACTGACTCAAACTCTTTAAAAACACGACTTACTATAAATAGTAAACCTACTATTTATAGATGGTCATGATTTCTACTAGATTTCATGGTTCTCACCCAAAAATAATAGGTGTCCAATTTGGCCTAACCATGTTATTCTCCTAAAATTTCTAAGCCCTTTTCATGTTAGGCATGACTCTTAAAGCTTAAAGGATCAAGAGTTTTGATCGAACTAAAACTTCTATAAATAGTAAAAATGAATTTAAAATGAATTTTCGACCATACGATCTGAGGAGGTGTTTGACGCATGGAATTAGATGGTATTAAGTGGGATGGAACTTTAAACCCATTGGTTTGAAAAATCATCCCTGTTTGGTTCATCATAGGTTTCCAACATTGAATCTTTCACATGGAGTAGAGAGGGTTAGGGAGGGCTTTCCGCAACTCAACCATGATTTGCGGAATCCATGAGATTTCCTCCTAAAAGCATGAGGTAGGAAGTTGTTACATTGGGAAGGGAGGTGGGGCCCACCTTGATATTTGTGAGTAATCCACCTCATCCATCTATTTTACAAGATCGTTTTAGTGTATGCGACCAAAAATGAGGTAGATTTAAAACTCAAGTGGGCCACATAAGAAAAAACAGTGGGGATTGAGTGACCACCATTGAAACATTCTTATAGCCACAAAAGTTGTATCATGATAAAGTTTTCTATGTTGTCAGTTCATCCTAACAGGAATGAACTTATAAACGTATGGGATGACATATGAACATCAAGGTGGAGCTTGAGAAGGTTTCAATGGTAGGAAATTCTTTCCCTAATCTTTCCTCTCGTATGGCCCACTTGAGTTTTGGATCTGCTTGACTTTTAGTAGCATGTCCTAAAATGATCTCACAATACGGATGGACAGGGTGGATTACTCACCAACATCAAGGTGTGTCCCACCTTACTTCTCACTTAGTTTTCAAACACGGTTTTCAAGATTGGTAGTTGTTTTCCATGTACAACCAAACACTACATGAATCAAAACATGTATTTAAGCCATACATCCTAAGTGATCCAAACACCAAAGTGAATAGGCTCACTTCGATGGCATTAAGAGACAATATGCATTCATTGCAAAAAAGCAATTCCATCCTACTTAATATCATTTAATTCCATGCGCCAAACACCCCCCGATGGAATCTCACAATTCGACATGGGCAACCCAATATAGCAAGGTTAGGTGACTAAAGTAGCTTCTCCTACCCCAAAATCAAATATTGTACGTCGAATAACTCATTTCGGTTTGCGAGATACGCCTACGTTAGGGTTCTGACGGTCCTGATCAATTCCGCCTCTGATCAAGCCTTCTCTGGTCTATCTTGGCCATGAAAGTGTCTGCGAGCCACTCTACATCAAGCCCTTACCATGGGTCCCAACTGAATGTATCTATATATGCTGTCCATATGTTTTCCGACAACATTTTAGGGCATTATTCCAAAAATTAAGTAGATCCAATTATTAGGGGACCATACTATAGGAAACAAAGGTGATTGAATGCTCTACCATTAAAATTTTATTAGGGCACACCATGATTTTTCAATAGTGTTTATTTCCCATCCAATCCGTTGATAAGGTCACGTAAGTATGGATGAAGGGAAAAAAACAAATATCAGCTTGATCCAAAACTTTTTGTGGCCCATTAATGGTCAATCACCATTGTTTCCTATGGTATGGTTCACTTGATAATCGGATCTACTTCATTTTTGGGACAATTCCCTAAAATGATGTAGAAAAATGGATGGATGGCATAGATGCAGAATACATACATCAAAGTGAGTCCCATGGTAAGGGCTACATTGTTTTGGGTGAGTCCAGGGTCTCTCTTAATATGCTCCCGTGCTAGAGATAGAGATAAAAAAGGAAGAAGAGAGGTGACCTCTTTCCATTGTATCCCTTTAGTTTATTTAAGTTCCTGATGCAGTTAAATTTTGAGTTAATATCCTTACTTAACATGGTGCAATAGATATACAAAATAAATTTCATACTATCATTAATATATGCCCTACAAAATCTTTATCACACCGTCGTATAGTTGGTGCAGACTAGACAAAGAGAAGAGGAAAGGTCACCACTGGCTACATGCATTGAAAGAAGTGAAGGCTAATACAATTTATATAATTTCTAATTTCTTAAAATCTTAATTGTCCAATGCCAAGCAAACCCTTGATTTTCAAGGCACCCCACATTTTCCCTGACATTTATATACTAATCATTGGCTTTTCATTTTAACTTGATACTTTGAAACTTGATTTTTTTAAATCATTTAAAAATAAAAATAAAAATAATGATGTGAAAGAGTTGGTGTGGTTTTTGCCTTTTTCATTTTAACACCATACGTTGAAACTTGATTTTTTTTTCTTTTTTTCTTTTTTTTTTTATTATTATTTTTTAAAATTTTGATAATGATGTGAAAGAGAAGTCTAGCTTTGAAACTTCAAACCCTCTGATAAAATAA